>NW_007064923.1:1647-11142 GCF_000164805.1 Carlito syrichta
CACCCTAGCCCCAGGGCAGGGTGGGCTCGGACCCAGAACTTCACGGCACCTGGGTGCAGATCGTCCCCAGAGAGGCTTGAGAACATTCCAGAAAGTTCTGGATCAAACCTCCCCGCCCCCAGGGACGCTCGTCCTCCGGGGGCCTCTGGTCCCCTGACGGGCAGGGCAAGTCCCAGAGAGGGCGAGGCACGCACCCCGGGTCACACAGCAGCCCCGGCCCCCTGCGGGCTCTCCCCCGCCGGGGCCCAGGGGCGGCCCGGCGCGGCCGTGCGGTTTTCTCCGCTGTTGATTCATAACGAATGGCAGATGGGAAGTGTGATAGGAGCCCCGTCCGGTCACTGGGGCCACCAGGGCCGCCCTGCCTGCTGCCTGCTCTCCCCCCTCGAGGAGGCTTGAGGAAGAGGGCGGTGCTCCCAGGCCAGGGCAGGCGGAGAAACGCAGAAATAGGTCACGGTCACGGAGCCGAAATAACCAGAACAACAGGGAGGCCGGGCTGAGTCACAGGCCCTATAGGGCACCCACTTCCGGGCGGGACTCCAGCCCCCCAGCACGTTACAGCCTGGCCCGGGGTGGCACACTCTTATTCGAACACCTCCCATGGCTCCCACTGGCTTCAGAATCAATGACCCGGCTCCACCCTGGAGCCCAGCCTCTGCTCACCCCTAGCCTCTAAAAGAAGCGCCCTCCTGGCGTCCCAGACACGCAGATCCTCCTCCTCGCCACGTGTCAGGTACTGTCCCAGGCATCTGTCATGGTGTTTTTTTGTTTTGTTTTGAGTTGGAGTCTTACTCCGTCACCCGGGCTGGAGTGCAGCTCACGGCCACCCCAGCGTCCACCCGCTGGGCTCGGGCGATCCCCTCACCTCGGCCTCCCAAAGTGCTGGGAGGACGGGCGTCAGCCACCACGCCCAGCCCCAACTCTCTTGTGATGGCTGCATGGATCCCGCCCATGGGGGTGGAGCCACGGAGGCCCGATGCCCCCCCAGGGTTCCAGCGGCCACACTCGGTGTGAGTGTTGGAGGGAACAGTGTTCAGCCCGTAGCACGCGGAGGCGGCGGGGGCGACATGGAAAGGCTGTCGCCTGGGCTTCGGCAGGAAGCGCCACGCCCAAACGGCTCAGGACGAGGCCAGAGGCACCAACCGCCAGGCCCCCTCCTGCCTGGGACGCTGGGCTCCGCTTGCCCGCGGCTTCCTCGAAGTGGACGTCGGCCTGGGGACCGAAAGTGGCCCCCACCCTGCTCCGTCACGTGTGCCGCTGGTTTGCTGGTTGCCTCTCCCTCTCTGTCTCTGTCTGTCTCTGTGTCTCTGTCTCTCTCTCCATCACTGTCTCTCTGTCTGTCTCTGTCTCTGTCACTGTCTCTCTCTGTCTCTCTGTCTCTATCTCTATCTGTCTCTCTGTCTCTGCCACTGTCTCTCTGTCTCTGTTTCACTATATCTCTGTCTCTGTCAGTCTCTCTGTCACTGTCTCTATCTCTCTCTGTCTCCCTCTCTGTCACTGTCTCTCTCTGTCTCTGTCTCTCTGTCTCTATCTCTCTCTGTCTGTCACTGTCTCTCTCTGTCACTGTCTCTCTGTCTCTATCTCTGTCTCTGTCTCTCTGTCTCTGTCTCTCTGCTTCTATTTCTATCTGTCTCTCTTGTCTCTCTCTGTCACTGCCTCTATCTCTATCTGTCACTGTCTCTCTCTGTCACTGTCTCTCTGTCTCTCTCTATCTCTGTCTCTGTCTCTCTGTCTCTGTCTCTCTGCTTCTATTTCTATCTGTCTCTCTTGTCTCTCTCTGTCACTGCCTCTATCTCTATCTGTCTCTGTCTGTCACTGTCTCTCTCTGTCTCGGTCTCTCTCTGTCTCTGTTTTTCTGTCTCTGTCACTGTCTCTGTTTCACTGTCTGTCTCTGTCAGTCTCTCTCTGTCAGTGTCTCTCTGTCTCTGTCTCTCTGTCTCTCTCTGTTTCTCTGTCTCTGTCACTGTCTGTCTCTGTTTCACTGTCTGTCTCTGTCAGTCTCTCTGTTTCTGTCTCTGTCACTGTCTCTATCTCTCTCTGTCTCCCTCTCTGTCACTGTCTCTGTCTATCTCTGTTTCTATCTCTGTCTCTCTGTCTTTCTCTCTCTCTTTCTGTCTATCTGTGTCTCCCTCATTGTCTCTGTCTCTGTCATTCTCACTGGTTCTCTCTCTCTCTCTCTCTCTGTCTCTGTCTGTCTGTCTCTCTCTCTCCACCTCATGGTATCCTCCCTGCCAAGGACCTGTAAGCAATAAATCTTTCACTGGACATGGTGTCTCAAAACTATAATCCCAGCACTTTGGGAAGCCAAGGCAGGAGGGTTGCTTCAGGCCAAAAGTTTGAGACCAGCCTGGAAAACAAAGCAAGATCTCCTCTCTAAAAGTCAATCAATCAATCAATCAATTAATCAGTCAATCTTTAATTTCTCCTTTCACTCTCAGAGAAAGGACATGCAAGTAATACATCCTTGGACATATTCTGCCCTCCCAACTCACACACCCTGCTTTGTCAGAACCTGGAAGTAATACTTTTTTTTCTTTAGTACAAATCCCACTCTGTCGGCCAGGCTGGAGTGCAGTGGCCGCTCCCGGCCACCGCAGCCTCGACCTGCTGGGCTCAGGTGAACCTTCTGCCTCAGCCTTCCAAGCAGCTGGAACCACAGGCATGCATCACCATGCCCAGCTAAGTTTTTTGATTTATTGGAGAGACAAGTACTGCCAAGTTCCCCGGGCTGTTCTCAAACCCCTGGACTCAAGCAATTTTCTTGCCTCTGCCTCTCAAAGTGGTGAGATTACAGGCGTGAACCTCCACAGCCAGTTAGCAATACATCTTTGGATGCATTCTACCCTCCCGATTTATGCACCCTCCCTTCCCAGGACCTGAAAATAACACATCTTTGGACATATTCTGCTTTCCTGACTAACACGCCCTCCTTCCCCAGGGCCTTAATAATACACCTTTGGGTGTATTCTGCCCTCCTGACGGATGAGCCCTCCTATCCCAGGACCTGTGAGTAATGCACCCATAGACCTATTCTGGCTTCCCAAACACGTGCGCTCCTTCCCCAGGACCTGTAAGTAATAGACTTTTGGACGGATTTGGCCCTCCTGACTCACAGGAGGCCCTTCTCAGGACCTCTTTGTTTTTATTTTATTTTTTATTTTTATTTATTTATTTATTTTGAGTCAGAGTCTCATTCTGTCGCCCAGACTGTAGGACAGTGGCCGCTCCCGGCCACCGCAGCCTCGACCTGCTGGGCTCCGGCGATCCTTCCGCCTCAGCCTTCCAAGGAGCCAGAACTACAGGTGTGCACTACCACACCTGGCAAATTAGTTTGATTTTTTATTTATTGTAGAGACGAGGTCTCGCCAAGTTGCCCAGGTGGGTCTTGCACCCGCGGGCTCAGGCAGTCCTCTCGCCTCAGCATCCCAAAGTGCTGGGATTACAAGCTGAGCCACCGAGCCTGACTGCTTTGTTTTCTGTTGTCCAGGCTGGAGTGCAGTGATATTATGCTCACATAATATCACCGCAGCCTCTACCTGCTGGGCTCAGGTGATCCTTCCACCTCAGTCTTCCAAGTAGCTGGAACCATAAGCATGTGCCAGCATGTCCAGCTAATATTTTTGATTTATTGTAGAGATGAGTACTCGCCAACTTGCCCAGGCTGGTCTCAAACCCCTAGTCTCAGGCAATCCTCTTGCCTCCGCCTCCCTAAGTGCTGTGATTACAGACATGAGTCACCACGCCCAGCCAGTCATACATCTTTGGACATATTCTCCCATCTTTACTCACACGCTCTCCTTCCTTAGGACCTGTAAGTAATACATGTTTGCACATATTCTGCCCTCCCGACCCACGAGCCCTCCTACTCAAGGACCTGTAAGTAATACATCTTTTGATGTATTCTGCTCTACTGACTCACACGACATCCTTCCCCAGGACCTGTAAGCAATAAATCTTAGGATGTATTCTGCTCTCCAAGCTCACACACCCTCTTTCCTAAGACCTGTAAGTAATACATCTTCGGATTATTCTGCCCTCCCAACTCAGGTGCCCTCCTTTGCCAGAACCTTCAAGTAATACATTTTTTGTTTTTTAGTGTAGGCATGTCCTTCTGTTGCCCAGGTTGGAGAGCAGTGACAGCATATGTCCAAAGATGTATTACTTACAGGTCCTGGGGAAGGAGGGCACATGAATCAGGAGGGCAGAAGACATCCTTAAGATGACATGCTCACAATCAACGCAGTCTCCACCTGGGGGTCTCAGGCAATCCCTCCACCTCGTCTTCCAAGTAGTTGGAATCACAGACATGATGCCCGGCTAATTTTTATTTACTGTAAACACGAGTACTCGCCAACTTGTCCAGAATGGTCTCGAACCCCTGGACTCAAGCAATCCTCTCACCTCTGCCTCCCAAAGTGCTGGGATAAGAGATCTGAGCCACCGCATCCAGCTGGTAATATATCTTTGAGTGTGTTCTATCCTCCAGACTCATGTGCCCTCCTTCCCCAGGACCTGTAAGTAACACATTTTTAGATGATTTCCACCCTCCTGACTCATGCACCCTTCTTCTCCAGATCCTGAAGATCGTATATCTTTACATGTGTTCCGCCCTCCCGACTCGTGCACCCTCTTTCCCCAGGACCTAAAAGTAATGCATCTTTGGATGTATACTGCCATCCCGATTCATGCTGCTCCTTCCTCAGGACCTGTAAGTAATATGTCTTTGGATGTATTCTGCTCTTCTAACAAGTCTTCCTTCTCCAGGACCTGTGAGTAATATATCTTTGGACCTAGTCTATCCTCCCAAATTGCGAGCCCTCCTTCCCCAGGATCTGTAAGTAATACATCCATGGACATATTCTGCCCTCTCAAATCGCTCCCCGCTGTCCCAGGGAAGAAGATCTTTGGATGTATTTGGCCTTCCCAACTCAAACATTTCCTTCCTTCCCCAGTGAAAGGACAGACCGAGAGTGGGAAGCCATTTTCCTTGTTCTGAAACCCTGACACAATGATGAGAAAGTAGAAGCTATGCTTTTGGAGAAATACACACTTTAGGTATAGTTAACTTTACCGACTTTGTCTTTTTGGAAACAGACTTCCAGGTATCAGAGGTATCTCATAGTGGCCATCAGGCTTGCCTAGAGTAAAGGGAATTTACAAGGCCGAAGACATCATGCATTGGGCAAGGATTGTAAAAGTCACGAAACTTATCATTACAAAAGTTATGACCGCTCAGAGGGGGAGCAGGTGGGGATTCGATCGTCCAGTAAATTGGGCGCTATCTACAGGGAAGCCAAGGATCCCCCGAAGCTACCCACTGGGGATGCCGAGGGAGGTGCACCCTCCATTAGGTCTAAGGAATGTCGTTTGAGAAGGTGCAGGAGAATTAGAATCCTTGTCACGCCCTTCTCTAGGGGCTATGATAATGTGGGCGGACATTAACGGGTCTCTGTGTCACAGGTTCTCCAAGACATCCACAGGTGGTCGATAAGACGTCACAGCAGTCACTGCAGTCACGTGCAACATCTCCAAGAGAAGGATTTAAGCCAGGACTCTGGGGGGCTACGGCGCCACTCTCACCTAGAGTGTAGGCCCACTCCCTGTCTGTGGGGGGTGAACTTTTCTTAAATAAATCTTTTCCTTTCTCACCTCTGTGTGTTGCAATTCTTTGCAATCTACTCAGATCTCTGGGTTGCCAGCGCGCACCTCCGGCTTGCCAGCCCCGGCAGTGCTGCGCACCTCCCCGCGGCTCTCCACCCTCACCCTGTCCCTGTCCAGTACCCTAACACCCAGGACCTGTAAGTAATACATCTTCAGACGTATTCCACCCACCTGACTCATGGACCCTTCTTCACCAGGACCTGTAAGTAATATAGCCTTGAACTCATTCTGCCCTGAACTTGTAAGTAATACATCTTTGGACAAATTCTGTCCTCTGGGTTCACACACTCTCCATCTCAGGACCCATAAGCATACATCTCAGGACCCATACATCTTAGGGCATAGTTTGCCCTCTGACTCACATGCCCTCCTTCTCAGAATCTCAAATTAACACCTCTTTGGATGTATTCTGTCCTCCCAACTCAGGCACCCTCCTTCACCAGAATCTGTAATACATTTTGGAACTTTTTTTTTTCTTAGTAGGCATATCACTCTTGCCCAGGCTGGAGTGCAGTGACATGCTCACAGCCAATGCAGTCTCCACCTGCTGGGCTCAGGCAATCCTTCCACCTGAGTCTTCCAAGTAGCTGGAACCACAGGCATGAGCCAGCATGTCCAGCTAATATTTTTGATTTATTGTAGAGATGAGTACTCACCAACTTGCCCAGGCTGGTCTCAAACCCCTAGTCTCAGGCAATCCTCTTGCCTCCGCCTCCCTAAGTGCTGTGATTACAGACATGAGTCACCACACCCAGCTAGTCATACATCTTTGGATACATTCTCCCATCTTTACTCACACACTCTCCTTCCTTAGGACCTGTAAGTAATACATGTTTGTACATGTTCTGCCCTCCCGACTCTGTTGCCTTCCTTCTCCAGGACCTGTAATACATCTTTGGACCTATGCTGCCATCTCACCTCACAGGCCCTCCTTCCCCAGGACCTGTAAGCAATGTATCTCTGGACCTATTCTGCCCTCCTGACTCATGCATGCATCTTCCTTTCCCAAGATCTGCAAGTAATACATCGTTGGATGTATTCTGTCCACCAAACCCACGCACCCTCCTTTCCCAGGACCTGTAAGTAATACATCTTTGGAAACATTCTGCCCTTCTGACTCATGTGTCCTCTTCCCCAGGACCTGTAAGTCACCTCACTGGATCTGTTCTGCCCTCCTGACTTGGTTGCCCTCCTTACCCCATACCTGTAAGTAATACATCTTCGGATGTAGTTCTGCCCTCCCAAGTCATGCACCCTCCATCCCCAGGACCTGTAAGCAATACATCATTGGATGTATTCTATCCTCTCGACCTGTGGGTCTTCCTTCCCCAGTTCCTGTAACTAATACATCTTAGGACGAATTCTGCCCTACCAAGTCACACTACCCTCATCCCCAGGACCTGTGAGTAATACATCTTCACACATACTCTTCCCTCCTGACTCAGGCAACCTCCTTCCCAGGGACCTATAAGTAATACATCTTTGGACATATTTAGCTCTCCCAACTCACCCCCTCCTTCTCTAGGACCTGTAAGTAATACATCTTAGGACGTATTCTGCCTGCCCAAATCACTTGTACTCTTTCTCTGGGACCTGTAAGTAATACACCTTTGGACGAATTCTGCCCTCCCAACTCATGCACCCTCCTTCTCAGGACCTGTAACTAAAACATCTTTGGACGTATTCTGTCCTCCCAGTTCACATATTCTCTGTCTCAGGACCTGTAAGCAATACATCTTTGGACATAATCCGCCCTCCCAACTCAAGTGCCCTCCTTTGCCAGAACCTGTAAGTAATACTTTTTTTTTTAAGTTGGAGTCTCACTCTGTCCTCCAGGCTGGAGTGCAGTGGCATGCTCACGGCCACCTCAGCAGCAACCTGCTGGGCTCCGGCAATCCATCCATCTCAGCCTTCCAAGTAGCTGGAACTACAGGCTGACGTTACCATGTCTGGCTAATTTTTTAATTTATTGGAGATATGAAGTCTCACCAAGTTGCCTGGGCTGTTCTCAAACCCGTGGACTCAGGCAATCCTCTTACCTCAGTCTCTCAAAGTGCTGGGATTACAGGCTTGAGCCACTGTGCCCGGCACTTTTTTTTTTGAATAAGCATATCACTGTGTTACCCAGGCTGGAGTAACAGTGACATGTTCACAGCCACCGCAGTCTCAACCTGTGGGTCTCAGGCAATCCTTCTGCCTCAGTCTTCCAAGTAGCTGGAACCACTGGCACGCACCATCATGCTCAGCTAATTTTTTTGATTAATTCTAGAGATGAATACTCACCAACTTGCCCAGGCTGATCTCGAAACCCTTTACTCATGCAATCCTCTCACCTCCACCTCCTAAAGTGTTGGTATTACAGGTGTGAGCCACTGTACCCAGCTAGTGATAGATGTTTGGACTTATTCTGCCCTCATGTGACTTATGCACCCTCCTACCCTAGGACCTGTGAGTAATACCTCTTTGGACGTATTCTGCCCTCCCGGCTCATGCACCCTTATTCTCCAGGACCTGTAATAATACACTTTTGGATATATTCTCGCCTCCCAACTCACGTGTCCTCCTTCCCCAGGGCCTATAAGTAATATACCTTTTTTTTTTGGAGCAAGAGTCTCACTCTGTTACCCAGGCTAGAGTGCAGTGGCATGGCCACTGCGGTCTTGACCTGCTGGGCTCAGGTGATCCTACTGCCCTCCCAAGTCAGCCTTCCAAGTAGCTGAAACTACAGGTGCGTGCCATCACACCCAGCTAATTTTTGGATTTATTGTAGAGACGGAGTCTCACCAAGTTGCAAGGCTGGTCTCAAACCCCTGGGCCCATGCAATCCTCTCACCTCCAACTCCCAAAGTGCTGGGATTACAGACGGAGCCACTGCACCCAGCTACTAATATATCTTTGATGTATTCATCCCTCTCAACAAACATGCCCTCCTTCCTCAGGACCTGTAAGTAATACATACTTGGATGTATTCTGCCCTCCCGACTCACGTGCCCTCATTCCCCCAAACCTGTAATACATCTTGGGATGCATTCTGCACTCCCGACTCGGGCGCCCTCCTTCCCCTGGACTTGCCAATAATACATCTTAGGACGTATTCTGCCCTCCTGACTTGGAGCACCCTCCCTGCCTAGGACCTGTAAGTAATACATTTGGACATTCACTGAATTTGTGCTTTTCATCTGGAGAACCAGGACCCCCGCTAGACTGGGTTTGAATTATCCACCTCACGGCATTCAGGCTATTCACATGAACGTTAAGGAAGAGCTGAGAGACTGCTCCAGGCTGAAGGAGAAGGTGAGAAACCCAGGGTCTGTCCCGGTCAGTCATGCACTCCCACTGGGTCTGGTTCCTGGGCTACTTCCCTACAAGCCTGGAAGTATGGCCTGGGGAAGGCTCACAGCTGCTTCTCTTTGAGCTTGCCCTTGGCCACACCCAAGAACCTGCCTCCTCTCTGGGTGGCCCAAGGTCAAGGTTGGGCTACAAAGGCCTACCCCCTCCTTTTTGTTTTTGTTTTTGAGTCAGGGTCTCACTCTGTCGCCCAGGCTGGAGTACAGTGGCATGCTCACCACCACTGTAGCCTCGACCTGCTGGGATCAGGTGATCCTTCCGCCTCGGCCTTCCAAGTAGCTGGAACTACAGGTGTGCGCCATCATGCCCGGCTAGTTTTTTGATTTATTGTGAGACTAGGTCTTGCCAAGTTGCCCAGGTTGGTCTCGAATCTCTGGGTTCAGGCAATCCTCTTGCTTTGGCCTCCCAAAGTGCTGGGATTACAGATATGAGCCACTGTACCTGGCTGTTTATTAGATTTTAAAATAGTTTTTTTTTTTTTTTTTTTTG
>NW_007064923.1:11162-13360 GCF_000164805.1 Carlito syrichta
GGTCTCGAACCCGCGGGCTCAGGCAATCCACTCACTCAGCCTCCCAAAGGCACGGGATTACAGGCTGAGCCACCGAGCCCGGCTTGTATTTTTTTTAAGTCAGAGTCTCACTCTATAGCCCAGGCTGGAGTGCAGTGGCACACTCATGGCTACTGCAGGCTCGACCTGCTGGGCTCGGGTGAACCTTCTGCCTCAGCCTTCCAAGTAGCCAGAACTACAGAAGCCCGGCTAACATTTTGGTTTATTGTAGAGACTAGGTCTTGCCAAGTTGCCCAGGTTGGTCTGGAACCCCTGGGCTCAGGCAATCCTCTTGCCTTGGCCTCTCAAAATGCTAGGATGACAGGGGTGAGCCACAACACCCAGCTCCTCCTTTAAAAAAAAAACAGCTGGGCTCGGTGGCTCAGCCTGTAATCCTGCACCTTTGGGAGGCTGAGGTGAGTGGACTGCCTGAGCCCGCGGGTTTGAGACCTGCCTGGGCAACTTGGCGAGACCTCATCTCTACGATAAATCAGAAATGAGCCGGGTGTGGTAGCACGCGCCTGTAGTTCCGGCTACTCGGAAGGCTGAGGTGGAAGGATCGCTGGAGCCCAGCGGGTCGAGGCTGCGGTGGCCGGGAGCGGCCACTGCCCTCCAGTCTGGGCGACAGAGTGAGACTCCAACTCAAAACAAAACAAAAAAAACACCAAAAAACCTGATGAATCATTGATTGGGACAAGAAATAACCTCCATCCAACTATTTCTTTTTTTTTGAGTTGGAGCCTCACTTCGTCGCCCAGGCTGGAGTGAAGTGGCACGCTCCCGGCCACCGCAGCCTCGACCTGCTGGGCTCAGCTGATCCTTCCACCTCAGTCTTCCAAGTAGCCAGAACTACAGGTGCGCACTACCATGCCTGGCTAGTTTCTGTGATTCATTGTAGACACGAGGTCTGGCCAAGTTGCCCGGGCTGGTCTCGAACCCACAGGCTCAGGCAATCCATTTGTCTTAGCCTTCCAAAGTGCTGGGATGACAGGCTGAGCTACTGAGCCTGGCCAAAGGCGCACATTTCTAAGGTGCTGACTTTTTCTCTTTTGCAACAGGATTCATTAGCCTGGTCTGGGGACCGCTTCTCACCACGGGCTTCACGCTTTGGTGACTCACCTGCCACAGCTGAGAAAGCATACTTGGAGTGGGGACAGCCCCTGGCCCCTGTGGGGACCCCACAAGCACGCAGTAAAGACCTGTTGCTCCTCCCGCGTCTGTTTCCAAAGACCTGTGGAAGGCCACCCCAGGTCCCCATGGACCCCTTCCCTCGGCCCTCCTTACCTCCCTCCAGAGGGGCTCCCAAGAGCTGCCACCGTGCTCCTTCCTGTCCCCAGGGCCGGGTCCAGGGAGCCCAGCTCAGAAGGGGCTGGGCTGAATGTCTCGGGATCCCTGCTAAACAGAAGATGATCCAGGTGCCGTGGACACCTGTTTTGGGGCGTCCCTGGGCACCTGGCACACCCCCGAACTTGGCTGGGGGGCCACAGCCCCGACCCGCCGTCCCAGCCAGGTTCTGGTCTCTGCCCAGTCCCCGCAAGCAGCCAGTCTGGCCGGTGCGGCCCCCAGGACTCGGTGAGTGCTCTTGGGACACAGGGGGAGAGGAGGGCGCCGGGCTGGGGTCCTGGAAGTTGGAGGAGAGGCTCGGCCATGAAGGCTGAGGGAGAAAGGGGGAGGCCAGGTCACAGGCGGTGCGGCCTCGTGGGCACGGGATCGGCGGGGTGGGCTTCACGCTCTGCTGACACCGTCTTGAAATTGCTCCTAATTCCTGACGAGGGCCCGTCAGCCGTCGGGGCCCGGCTGCCTCGGGCAGGGGGTCCGCTCCCCCCGCCCCCGTGCCTCGGTTTCCCTTTTAGTGCAGGGATGATGCGACACCGCCCTCCCCGGGTTGGTGTGATTCGAGCCAGGGACGGGCAAGAAGCGACCTCCAGCGACACCTGCTGGCCACTGCGGGCACGACAGCCCCCTGCAACGCCCAAGTCCGGCCGGCTTCCTCCCCAGCGCCCTGTGAGGTCCCCAGGGCGACTTCTGCCACCTGGCCCACCCCATCACCGCCTGCCTGAACCAGCCCTGCCCCCTCTCCTGTAAGCCTATCCCTCCGCCCACAGCCCTCCATGGCTCCCACCGCTCCGCGAGACCCTGGACACGGCCTCAGGGTCAGAGCCCCAGTCCCCCCTGCCACC
>NW_007064923.1:13496-14901 GCF_000164805.1 Carlito syrichta
CGCTGTGCCTCCGACACGCCAGGCGCGGTCCTGCTCCAGGGCCTTTGCGCGAGCTGTGTCCTCCCCCAGGAGCACCTGTCCTCAGGTGACGCCGTGGCTCCTTCGCTTGGCGTCTCGATGCCACCTTCTCAGAAGGGAACTTCCGGAACGGCCACCTGAAACAGCTGCCGCCGCCCTCTCCTGCCCGCTTTCCCGTTTCTCTTCGCAGATGAAGTCATGGCGACAGGAGTCACCTCCCCTGCCATCGGGTGGCGTCCAGGGCAGTGCCTGGCACACGGACGGTCCCTGTGGCCTGATGAGCAAGGGGAGACAACAGAAAGAAGCTGGAGCACCCGCAGCTCCCCAGAAAGTGAAACGCGGAACCTTCCTGGGATCCAGCAGGCCACCACCGGGCGGCGGCTCGGACGGAACCCTATCTGCAAGTCGCAGCAGCACCGTGGACACGGCCCCAGGGTGCATCGAGGTGACGGGCCAACACAACCCGGCCACGCGCGGGAAGGAGGCGCCAGCAGGCCACGGCGTGGAGGACCTGGAGAACGTCGTGCTCCGCGAGACCCAGACCTGCAAGGACACGGCCTGGGAGACCCCACTCCCCGGGGGTCGTTGGGGCCGCAGAGCCAGGGCGTGGGTGCCAGGGCGGGGCAGGGACGGGGGCGAGTCTCTCATGGGGCAGGGCAGGTTCTGGAGACCGCGGTGGTCGCCACCCGGCCCAGCCCCATCACCGCCTTCCTGTGGCCGCCCCGCTGTGTGCTCGGAGCTGTGTGGTGTGGACCTGGCCACAACTACAGACCCTTCGGCCAAGGGCAAGACTGGAGCGAGACCAGAGACCCCGCTGCAGGGGCAGTGGCGGGAGGCGCGTCTTCCCACGGCATCTCGGACAGCAAGGCTGGCCGGGCCCAGCACCCGGGGCCCTCCCTGACACAGCCCCCTGCCCCGAGCAGGACGTCTGCCAGGCATCCGTCAAGCGGCTCCGGGGTCGGGCCACAGGGGACGAGGCCCAGCACGGCGTGGGCACCGGCCCGCCAGGGCCACCTGAGGCACGGGGATGCCTGGGACCCCCGGGGTCCCCACCCCCCAGGAGGAAATAAGCCAGAGGGGCCGCAGCATTTAGGAACAAAATTTATTCCAATTAAAACAATTCATTTCAGGAGAAAGATAAGAAAAGTCGGTTTCCATCAGCGTCTGGATGAGGGGACGGGTCCCGTGGCCGCAAGAGGCAGCGCCGTCCCCAGCACGCACGACACATGCATCTCAACGCCAGAAGTTTTAAAAACAGCATCGTAGAGAACATTCTCTCTTAAATAGGTCAGGGTTGAAGTTGTCTGAAATCAGGACTGTGCACTATACAAGGCTCGCGGGTCACGCCCGCCAGGCCGGCCGCGGTCGGTCGCCACCGCCGGGCATT
>NW_007064924.1:0-520 GCF_000164805.1 Carlito syrichta
CAGCTGGCTAGACAGCTACTTAACTAGTTGACTTAACTACCTAGACAGCTGGGTGGCCAGTTGAATTAACTAGCTAATTTAACCAGTTAGCCAGCTGGCTAGCCAGCTGACTTAACTAGCTAGCTACGTAGTTATCCAGCTGGGAAGACAGCTGAATTAACCAGCTGACTTAAATAGCTAGCAAGCTGGCTAGCCGGCTGACTTAACTAGCTTGCTACCTAGCTAGCCATCTGGCTAGCCAGCTGTGTTAACTAGTTGGCTTAACCAGCTAGGCAGCTGACTAGCCAGCTGATTCAACTAGCTGACTTAACTAGCTATCCAACTGTCTAGCCAGCTGACTTAACTAGCTCTCTACCTAGCTAGCTAGCTAGTCAGCTCACCAAACTAGCTGTCTTATTTAGGTAGTCAGCTGGCTAGCCAACTGAGTTAACTAACTCGCTACCTAGCTAGCCAGCTGACTACCTAGCTGACTTAACTAGCTGACTTAAATAGCTGGCCTGCTTGCTAGTCCGCTGAATTA
>NW_007064925.1:0-520 GCF_000164805.1 Carlito syrichta
GCGGGCAGGCGCACCTCCTACGCAGCTATGTGGCGGCCCTCCCCGCGAACTGGAGCTGGGCTGGCCTGGCCTGGCCTGGCCGTTGCTGGAAAGCAGGTGTTTGTTCCAGCTGAAGGCCGTTAACCAAGGCGCTTGGGCCGGGGAGCAGGGGCATGCCGTGGCTGGGACCAAGGCGCCCTCGCCCAGCACCTCTGTCCCCTGGCTGCCTCTCCCATGGCGTGGGCCACCTAGACTGTGCTCTGGGCCACGCCAAGGCGGCTCGCTCCATTCCTGGTGGGCTTTGATCTTTCTCTCTGCATCTCCGGTGGCCACCCACTCTGTCGCCTGTTTTCTCCAACTGCCCTTTTTTTTCCTCCCCAGTATGATTAAAAAATAAAAATTTTCCACACCAGAGAGCCCTCTCTCTTCCCCAGAGACTTCAGGTGACTTGCCGCCAGCTAAGAGGGAAATGGCTTCAAGATGCACTGGGTCTTGGCCACCAAAGCGGCCTCACCTGCAGGGGAAGAATGGACTCGGACCC
>NW_007064926.1:0-519 GCF_000164805.1 Carlito syrichta
CAGAAAAGCAAAAAGAAGCACAGAACTAACAGAGCATACAGATCATTCATGTGTGTGCACGCATGTGTGTGTGCACATGCGTATGTGTGTGTGTTAGCCCCTAAAGAGCCTTATGACAGGGATGAACTCTCACATATATGACAAACAATGATCTTGAATGTGAATGGACTTAATGCATAACTAAAAAGGCATCAAGTAGCAAACTGAATAAAGAAACATGATCCATCATTCTGCTGCCTCCAGGAAACTCATAAACCCATCTCACTGCAAAGAACACCCACAGACTCGAAGTAAAAGACTGGAAAATAATCTTCCAGGCAATTGGGAAAAAAAGAGCACTGCTAGTTACTCTAAACTCTCTCCATACAAATACAAATCTTAAAAGATACGAAGGGCACTGCATAACTATTCATTCCACCAACGAGACTTCCCTATATTAAACGTATCCCCCAGCACAGAAGCACATGGTTTTATAAAACAATTGCTAAATCAACTAAGAGAAGACATAGACACCCACAC
>NW_007064927.1:0-714 GCF_000164805.1 Carlito syrichta
ACACTGGGCCTAAAGAAAACTGCAGCTTTCAAAACTTTCATATTAGATTTTCTATAAACTGCCATCCCTGCCCCTGTAGTGGGCTTACATGTTTTTTATGATTAGAATAAGCTCACAACACCATGGGGTTTTTATCAGTAGTTTGAAACTTTGCAGCTCATCCAACCTTGAACTCACTTTTCAGCCTCTTCTTCATCTGTCAACTTATTCATCAACACCCCGCCATCCCTTTACCTAAATGCATCCATCTACCTACCTATCCACCTGTCCACCTATATAGACACTCGCTCACCCACTCAAACATCCATCTACCCATAAGACATCCATCCACCCACCCACACAGACATCCATCTACCCATCCACCATCCCTCTACCCAATTAGATATCCATTCACCTACCTATCCATCTATCCACCCATACAGATACTGACCCACCCACTCACCCACCAATCCATTCACTCACCCATCCCTCCACCTATTTAGACATCCATCCACCTACCTATCCATCTGCCCACCCACACAGATACTCACCCACCCACTCACCCACCCATCCATTCACTCACTCATCCATCTATCCATACAAACATTCAACTATCCACGCACCCATCCCTCCACCCATTTAGACATCTATCCACCTACCCATCGGTCTATCCACCTACCCATCCATCTATCCACCCACCCATTCATCTATCCACGCATCTAGACACCTACCCAT
>NW_007064928.1:0-604 GCF_000164805.1 Carlito syrichta
CAGCGTGCTGCAGGGCACCCAACCGGATCCGCTAGGGCAGAGTCCTCAGCCCTGGCTGCGCCTCAGAATCACCTGGGGAGGTTTTAAGAACAAGCTGATGCGGTGTCCCGGACTGACTGAATCAGAATTGGGGTGGGGACAGCGAGGCAGTTTGGGGATTTCATTTTTAACTCCCCGCTGGAACTCTAATCTGAGCCTGGGTCGCCACACACTCACTAGGACCCTGCTACCCAAAATGTGATCCAAGGGCCAACAGCATTGAGATCAGCCGGGAGCTTGTCGGAAATGCAGAATCTCAGGCCCCACCTCAGAACGACTGAGTTGAAATCTGCATTTTGACAAGATCCCAGGTGATCTGTGCCTACAGACCAGTACAGGGGTGGATCCACCAGGAAGTGCCATGAGGACAGGGACACTTTGGGGTTTGATCTCTGCTGTATTGTCATATCTGGGACAGTGAGTGCCGGGCACATAGTGAGTGCACAAGAATTATTAGCACAAAAGAGACTACAAGGGCCCAAAACAACCAGTCCCAGTCGGGCATGGTGGCTCAAGCCCGTAATTCCCGCATTCTGGGAGGCCAAGGTGAGCGGACTGCCTGAAC
>NW_007064929.1:0-5955 GCF_000164805.1 Carlito syrichta
AAATATTTTTTCCCATTCTGTAGGCTGTCTCCCTGCTCTCTTGATGGTTTCTTTTGCTTTATGGAAGCTCCTTAATTTGATGAGGTCTCACTTGTCTATCTTATTTCTTAAGGTATTGGCCTTTGGGGCTCTGGATAAAATTGGTTCCCAGCTCCAATTTCAATAAGGGTGTCTCTTGTGTTTTCTAAGATTCTTATAGTTTGGGGTTTTATGCTGAGATGAACTTTTAGAGTTAATTTTTGTGTATGGTGATAGGTAGGAGTTCTGTTTCAGTCTCCTGAATGTGGTTAGTCAGTTTTTCCAGCACGATTTATTGAACAGGTTCTCCTCTCCCCAGTAGTTGTTGTTGGAGGCTTTGTCACAGGTGAGTTGGCTAAAGAATTGAGGCTTTGCTTCTGGAATCTATATCCTGTTCCATTGGTCTATGTGTCTGTTTTTGTACCAATACCATGCCATTTTGATTATTGTAGCCTTATAGCAGAGTTTGAAGTCTGGAAGTGTGATATATCCTGGTTTGTTTCTCTTGGTAAGGATTATTTTGGCTATCCGTGGGCTTTTATGTTTCCATATGAATTTCTGTATTGTCATTTTCAGGTATTATAAGAATGATTTTGGTAACTTAACAGGTATTGCATTGAATCTAGATGCCTTTGGTAGGAAGGACATGTTAATAATGTAGTCCTATCCATGAGCATGGTATATTTTCCCATTTGTTTGTGTCTTCTTGGATTTCTTTGAGCAGTGTCTTTTAATTCTCATTATAAAGGTCTTTCACTTCTCTGTTTAGAAAGTTGCCAAGGTATCTCATTTTTTGTGGCTATTGTGAATGGGATTGGTGTTTTTTTGGGGGGGATCTCTGCCTGCTTTCTTTTGGTATATGAGAATGAAACTGACTTTTGAACGTTTATTTTGTACCCTGAGATTTTGCCAAATTCCTTTATGAGTGCAAGCAATTTTTTGACTGATTCTCTTGTATTTTCAAAGTATAGGATCATATCTCAGCAAAGGGTGATAACTTGACTTCCTCTTTTCCTATTTGGATACCTCTGATTTCCTTCTCTTGTCTAATTGCCTGGGCTAGAACTTCCAACACGATATTGAACAAGAGGGGTGAGAGTGGGCAGCCTTTCCTTGTTCCAGTTTTCAGGGGAAGTGTTTCTAGTTTCTTTCCATTTAGCAATATGTTAACTGTGGGTTTATCATAAATGGCACTTACTACTTTGAGGTATATTCCTTCTATACCTTGGAGTTTGAGGGTTTTACAAGAAGTGGTGCTAGATTTTATCAAAATCTTTTTCTGCATCTAATGAGGTAATTATATGGTTCTTGTTTTTACATATGTTGACGTATTTAATTACATTTATGGTCTTAGGAATGTTGGACTAGTTCTGTATCCTGGGAATGAAACTTACTTGTTCATGGTAGATGATTTTTTTTCCTGAGTTGGAGTCTCACTCAGTCGCCCAGACTGGAGTGCAGCGGCCTCTCCTGGCCACCGCAGCCTCACCTGCTGGGATACGGCGATCCTTCTGCCTCAGCCTTCCGAGTAGCCGGAATTACAGGCATGCGCTACCACGACCGGCTGATTTTTTGATTTATTGTAGAGATGAAGTCTCGCTGCCCAGGCAGGTCTCAAACCCACGGGCTCAGGCAATCCACTCACCTCAGCCTCCCAAAGGCGCAGGAGTACAGGCTGAGCCACTGAGCCCATCTGATTTTTGAGATGTGCTTTTGGATCTGGTTTTCTAGAATCTCGTGGATGACTTTTGCATCTATGTTTATCAGGGATATTGGTCTATAGTTCTCTTTCTTTGTTACACCTTTATCTGGTTTTTGTATCAGTGTAATATTAGCTTCATAAAATGATTTGGAGAGAATTCTGTCTTTCTCAATTTCCTGGAACAATTTCAATAGGATTAATGTCAGTTCTTCCTTATACTTTTTGTAGAATTCTGCTGGAAAGACATTTGGTACAGGGCTTTTTTTTTTTTTTTTTTTTTTTGGTAGTTCGTTTTTGTAGGACAGAGTCTATTTCCTGGGTTGTTATTGATCTATTTTGTGTCTCAATGTCTTCTTCTATGAACTTGGGTAGGTTGTGTGATGTCAGCAATTCTTTCCTTTCATCTAGAATATCAAATTTATTTCCATATAGGTGTACATAGTAATCTCTGATAATGTTTTTCCTTTCTTCAGGGACAGTTGTGCTTTTATCTATTGTATTTCTGATTCTATTTGGGCTTTTTTCTCTCATTATCTTTGTTATTCTGGCTAGGGACCCATCGATCTTGTTAATTCTTTCAAAGAATCAGCTTTTGTTTTGTTGATGTTTTCTATATTTTTGTCTTCTATGTCTTGTTTTTGGATTCTAATTTTTGTGATTTGGATTCTTCTGCTAAAGTTGGGGTTTTGGTGGTCTTCTCTTTCCAGCTCCCTTAGAGGATTTGTTAGGTTCTCCACTTGTGATCTTTCCATTTTCTTGATGTGTGCTTTTAGAGATATGAATCCCCCTCTTAAAATTGATTCTATAGCAACCCAGAGATTTTGGTAAGATGTTTCCTCATTTTCATTTATTTCCAGGAATCTTTTAATTTCTTCTTTGATTTCAGTGTTGACTCAGTCGTTGTTCAGCATCATGCTCTTTAGTGTCCAAGCCTTTGTGGGTTTTGGGGAAAATTTGTTAGTGTTGCTATTTATTTTTATTCCACTGTGGTCTGAAATGTTGCATGGCAAGATTTCAATCTTATGAAATTTTTTGATGTTTGATTTATGGTCAATGATGTGGTCAATCTTGTAATACGTTCCATGTGGTGATGAGTAGAATGTATATCCTGTGGTCGTTTGGTGGAGTGTTCTGTAGGTATCAATTAGGTCCATTTGTTCAAGATTCTCATGAGGTTCCGCTCTCCTTGCTGATTTTTTGTCTTGATTATCTGTCTAGGTTTGTGAGTGGGGTATTAAAGTCTACAGCTATGATAGTGTTAGAGTTAATCTCTATTTAAAGTTGCATTGAAGCTGCTTTATGAACGTTGGTACTCCTATGTTAGGTGCATATATGTTTAGGATGGATATTTCTTGTTGATGGATTGAACATTTTATCATTATATAGTGCCTTTCTTCATCTTTTTTGATTTTTGTTTGCTTAAAAGGGTATTTTGCCTGAAATTAAGATTGAACTCCAGCTTTCTTTTGTGTTCTATCACCTGAAAGTTTGCTTCCCATACTCTTACTTTGAGTCTGTGAGTGTCTTTTTTGGTGAGATGAGTCTCTTGGAGATAATATATTGTTGCCTCATCATATTTTATACATTTTGCAATTCTATGACTTTTCTTTGGTGTATTTAGTACATTCACATTCAGACTAATTATTGAAATGTGAGGAATTATCTTTGTCATGATGCTCTTATGGAGTTGTTGCTGTACTTGTTTGTTTGCTGTCTTTTTTTTGGTTTTCCAGTTGGTTCATGTGTGTTTTCAATCTTTTTTCCGGTACTCTTGTAAAGAGCATTGTGGGTCTTTTTCCTTTTTCTTCTGTGTTTAATACTTTCTTAACATTTTCTTGCATGGGTGGTCCGGAGGCAGCATAAGTTCTTAGGGATTGGATGTCTGGGAAATATTTTAATTTCCCCTCACTGATGAAGCTTAGTTTTGCTGGATAGGTTATTCTTGGTTGAAATCGATCATCTTTGAGAACTTTGATGATTGGGTTTCAAGCTCTCCTAGCCTGAAATGTTTCTGTAGATAAATCAGATGCTATTCTAATTGGTCTTCCCTGGTAGGTAGTCTGACTGTTTTCTCTTGTGCTTTTAAGATTTTTTTATTTTATACCTACTCTGTTTAGGTGAAGTATTATGTGTCTGGGAGTCGGTCTTCTCATTTGCTGTCTTGCAGGGGTTCTCTGAATCTCTTATGTTTGGATCTTTGCATCACTGATGAGATGAGGAAAGTTTTCTTGAGTAATTTAATGTATTCTTTCTTCCAGTGTTGTCTCTGTCTTCTTTTCTGCCTCAGGAAGTCCAATTACTCTTACGTTCAGTCTCTTAAAGTAATTGTTCTTCTCCTGAATGTTTTGATCTGGTTTTTTAAGGTTCTTTTCTGTGTTTTTCACATTTGGGGTTAGTTCTGTATTTTGGTCTTCAAGCTGTGAGATTCTTTCTTCAGCTTGGCTAATTCTGCTTTCCATGCTTATTAGTTTGTCATTTATTTCAGTCATAGAATTCTTAACTGCTATTATTTCAGTTATCAACTCCTTTGTATTTTCCTCTTATCTCTCCTCATTTCTTTTTATTCACTTGATTAATGTCTTGATGTCTGGGTTTGTTGTATAGATCAGTCAATCTGGGGGCTCTTCATTGTTTGTGTTCCAAAGTCACAAGTTTTCTCCGTGTCTAACTTCCCAGGAGTCTGGGTGAGACCTATATTCATCTTTTGACTTTTCTTCTTTTGTGTAGATTTGCCTACCCACTTTGTCCTCCCCTCCTCCGTTTTCTTAAAATCTGTTGTTCAGGGGTGACTGGGTTGCTTTTGCTTCTGTTTGTTCAATCTCCCATTCTTCTTCATGTGATTTCTCTGGCTTTTTTCAATTCTGAAGCTGGACTGTAGGTTGGGGTTTATACCTTTTGCAGCTTTGGGATTTATTTGACAGGCTAGCTATGATTCAAACTTTAAAATTCTAAATTTATATTTTATATCTGTATGTTTTCAGTTTTTAAAATATTTTCTGTCTTGTTTGTGTCTCTTCTCATTTGCTTGTTGGTGCACCTGTGTGTTTTCCCACTTCTCTCTCAACCTTCCTCTCATACCACTCCTTCCTTTTCCCATCTTTTTTTTTCTAACCCCATTTTGCTTTCAGGGGCAAAACTATAAACCCACTTCATGGACAGATAGTAAGGTATGGTGATGTGGGTTCCAGAAGGTCCACAAACCTGTCAGTACATACTGACATCTCCAGGAAGAGTCTGTATAACAGCTCCCCCTTCAATTAAATCTAAAAAAGTGCAACAAGTACAGCTCCCCATTGACAGTCTAACTTCATAGATGAACATAACCAGAAGATCCACCTAAGGAAGAATAGAAGAAAGAGCAAACAGAAGTAAAAACTACACCCACTACTGAACAGCAGAATTAAAGTAGAGGTTAAAAAAGGGGAGGACATCTATGCAAATGAGGAAAAAATGAAAGGAAGAATATGGGTCTCACACAGTCTCCTGGGAGGTTAGACACTGAGAGTACAGACTTGGGAAGCTCTTCATTTTTTTTTCTTTTTGAATTATTGGTCTCAATCAGAAACAAAGATATCAGGAGATTAATTGAGAAAATAAATAGAATTTAGGAGATACAAGAGGAAAGAATCAAGGATTTGGTAACTTAATTAACAGCAATAAAGAATACAGTGAATGAATTATTAAGAAACTGATAAACATGGAAAGCAAAATTAAGCAAGCAGAAGAAAGGGTCTTAAAGCTTGAGGGTCAAAATATTCAACTAATCCAAATTGTTAAAAAATAGATAAGAAGCTTTAAAAAACTGAACTAAGCCTCTGAGAGATGATGATTATGTCAAGAGAATGAAACTAAGAATAATTGGAATCCCTGAGGTAGTTACAGAGACATAGATCACCAAGGAGCAAACATTCCATGAAATTATGCAAGAAAATTTCCCTCACCTCATTGGTGATATGAATATTCAAACACAAGAGATTCAGGAATCCCATGCAAGACAACAAAATGAGAAGATCAACTCCTTATTTCATTCACTGTATTCTTTATTGCTGTTATTTAAGTTAGCATATCCTTCTTGCTTTTTTCTTGTATCTCCTAGACACTTTGTAATTCACCTACACCAAACAGGTATAAAAGAAAAATTCCTAAAGGCAGTAGGAGAAAAAGGTCAGCCTACCTCCCAGGGAAAACCAGTTAGAATAGCAGCAGTCTTATCTACAGAAACACTTTAGGATAGG
>NW_007064930.1:0-683 GCF_000164805.1 Carlito syrichta
AACCCCAGTAAGAATGACCATCATTAATAAAACAAACAGCAACAGATGCTGGCAAGGATGTAGAGAAAAGGTGCACTTCTGCACTGCTGGCAGAAATGCAAACTAGTGGTACCTCTTTGGAAAACAATGTGGCAATTTCTGAAAGAATTAGAAATTAACCTTCCATATGAACCAGCAATCCCCCTATTGGGAATATACCTTGAGGGACTCAAATCATTCTACCAAAAAGATGCCTGAACATGCGTGTTTATTGCCGCACTATTCACAATAGCAAAAACATGGCACCAACCGTGCTATCCATTGAAACAGAACTGGATAAAAAAATGGGGTCCATATAAAAATGGAGTATTATGCAACCACAAAGAAAGACAAGCATATGGACTTCACAGCAACTTGAGTGAATTTAGAGTCTATCATACTCAAATCTATCACAGAAACAGAGTACCGTATGTTCTCATTGATAAATAGACCTTGAACAATTATTACAATACTCTAAGAAAGGGACCGACAGCAGCAGGAAACTGCCAGGGGAGAGGATGGGATTGGCAGTTAAGGAAAACTGCCAGGGGAGGAGGGACACACCTCACCAATAAGGGTACCTGCATAATGAACATTTGTGTACCTAACCCTGAATAGTACCCCAAATCTTTAAAATAAAAAATTTGAAAGTTAAAAAAATGTTA
>NW_007064931.1:0-10331 GCF_000164805.1 Carlito syrichta
CTCTCATTGAATTTTCTGCTTTTTCCGCTGTTCCCTGAACTCTCAAGTACAGAGACTGTGTTGCTCATTCTCAGTGCTTGGTGTTAAGAAGGCATTCACAGAAACATACCCAATGCCAAACCATCCCTCCGGCAGAAGTTGGCTTGCTGTGTTTCCAAGGTTTTCTTAAGAAAATACGAGAGGCGAACATCAACAACAAAATCTCCAGAATTTATTTATAAAAAGTTGTGCATCTGTTCTTACATGTTTCAGCTTCAGTCATCTTCAAAGTGTGTGCTATTTGATGCAATCCACTGATCGAGATGCTTTTTCCGCTGCTCATAACAGATTTGAACTCATCAATTTTGATGCCTTTTAGTGCTTCTGCCCTTTTTTGTTTCATCTCTTCCACATCGGCAAAATGTTTCTCCTTGAGGGCTTTTTCCATCCGGCAAACAAAAAAAAGTCACTCAGGGTGAAATCAGGTGATTAAGGAGGGTGGGGCATGGGGCTCATGGTGTTTTTTTGGTCAGAAACTGCTGAACACTTAACGTGGTGTTGGCAGGTGTGCTTGTAAATCATCCATCACGAAATGGGCAAACATGTTGAAAGAATCTCCAAACACAAAAAAATTCACTGAAGCCGAATGCGGCCTCTCACATTAGCTGGTACATTGATGCCAACAGGGTTCTTAGAACACTTGCCTGGTGGGGAATGCGTGTACTACAAGGGACCCAGTCTCCCTCCCAAAAAATTACAGGTTTTTTTGGGTTCCCCTTTAAATGTGCCTGTGTGTTCCACAGCTATACCAGTGAGATGGTTAGAGAAACTGCGAGCATTTAAAACACTGAAATTGGGAGCATGCAGTATGACATTCCTGGAATGATTTCCTTCTGTGTAACATATTTGTTTTGTCTCTTTTCTTCCTTCTAGCTGGAGTCAGTTTTGGACTCCAGTGCCAACACCATGACTTAGGCACTTCCCTTCCTCCTGTGCCCAGTGGCTTCCAGCCTATCTTAAGATTGTCTATCTAAACAACAGAAAGGGCTGCACGACCACACAAACGTTTTATTCTCCACCCTCTCCAGTTAAAAGCCAGGCTGCCACTCACAGCCACTGCAACCTTGTCCTGCTGAGCTCAGGTGATCCTTCCACCTTAGTCTTCCAAGTAGCAGGAATCACAGGTGCATGCCACCACACCAGGCTAATTTTTTTATTTATTGTAGAGACAAGATCTTGCCAAGTTACCCAGACTGGTTTCGAACCCCTGTACTCAGGCAGTTCTCTTACCTCTGCCTCCCAAAGTGCTGGGATTGTAGGCATGAGCCACCACATCCAGCTGGGAAGGTTTTAATCAGTAAAGATCTGACTGTGGGGAGTGTGGAGGCAGATGGGGTTGCCAGGCTTAGCAAATAAAAATACAGGTTGCCAGGTTAAATTTAAATTTCAGGCAAGCGATGAATACTTTAACATTTAGGACATACAGTATTTATATTGAAAATGATTTGCCACTGTACCTGGGTGTCCCAAATTTTATCTGGCAACCCTGGGAGCAGAATCCTCTGAGCTGCTGGGCACCTGCCAAGGAGTCTGTGTCAGAGGAGGCTAAGAAGGGTCTGATTGGGGAAAGGTTTTACATGCCCTTTGAAAAGCCTTGCTGATGAACTGGATTTGGAGAGCAAGGAAAAGAACTATCAAGAGTGACTGCTAGGTTTTAAATCTCAGTACCCGGTGGTGCCCCTTTTGCTGAGGTGAAGATGAGAGAGGCTTGTGAGTGTATTGGGATGTGGTCTGGTCTCGGTAACGGGTGCGGTGGACGGCCCTGTGGAGATGTAGGTGTTTGATTCTGAGCGCACTCAAGATCATGGGGGTCTGTTCCACCCTATCCCTTCCAACCCTCTCCCCTTCCTTCCCCCCTCTAGAGTTTCATGGCACAAATGGGAGGAGAAAGGAGCAATTTGGAGCACAGAATGATGGGGGTAAGCTAGCTTCTGAATGGAGTTAGCACCAGCTAGGCTGTTGCTAAGAAAAGAGAGGGTAAGAAGAATAAATGTACTTCCAAGGAATTGGACCAAAGATTTTTCATTGTGTAAGGGATTTCTGTGTGCCCCTGCTGCCATATGTCTTTAAGGATACATTGCTGGGCATAATGACACAAAGTAATTTTTACAAAATTGTGGTTGCCATGCAGTGGTTATGTGGGCAGTCAAGCAAAGAAGACAAATCAGGTTCAAGTGTCTTACTCACAATCTTTGTAAACTCTAACACTGCAGCTAGATCACACCATGCCTGCACCAAAGTATTTTTGAAATTTTAACCCAAATAAGAAATTCTGTGGTTATGAGAGAAAAAAAGGTGTATATGCACAGTGGCAATATTTCTTTTTCTGATTTAAAAGATTTTTTTAAATAAAATGAACTGCAGATATAATTTATCTTAAAGTGTTCCTTGTTTAAAAAGTTTATTCATCTTGACGTTATTTTTATTTTATTTTTATTTTTATTTTTTATTTTTTTGAGTTGGAGTCTCACTCTGTCACCCAGACTGGAGTGCAGGGGCCGCTCCCGGCTACTGCAGCCTCGACCTGCTGGGCTCCGGCGATCCTTCCGCCTCAGCCTTCCGAGTAGCCGGAATTACAGGTGCGCGCTACCACGCCCGGCTGATTTTTTGATTTATTGTAGAGATGAGGTCTCGCTGCCCAGGTGGGTCTCCAACCCGCGGGCTCAGGCAATCCACTCACCTCAGCCTCCCAAAGGCACGGGATTGACGTTATGTTTATATATTAAGTCCCCAAATTAGATTTATATTTGGTATTGTCACTATTGAACTACTAGAAAAATTGAAGATACTACTTATTAAAAATTGCACATTGTGTAATATAATTAGTGGAAGATTTGCCGGTTGAAGCCACTTTATTAGGTAAGTATTTGGATTACAATGGGATTGGCTATAAAATGACTTCATACCCAGAAAATATTTTACAAAAATCAAAACTTGTCACATACCATTTCCTTTTCCTTTTTCCCCATCCCTTCCACTAATTATTTGGTACTTTACATTAAAGCATAAATAGTTAATAAAGTTTACTATGTTGCTTTCTTCCCAAAGGCACTCACATTTTAGTAGGGGACTAAAATATCTCCTAAATCGAGTTATATATACAAAGAATTACCAGTATTTTTGGCCACAAATGCAAATGGCCACAACCCCACTGGAGGCTCATTCAAGAGTCTGCCTCATGTGAGCTCAAGAATCTGTAATTCTAACAAACACCCTGATCATTCTTGGGAGTTGGCAAATCTGTAAAACACTGGCTTGAGCCAAAGGATGCAAGTTGTTAATTGTTTGATTTCAGCCACATTGAGGTATGAATAAAGGAGACATTTTAGGGACTGGAGGAGAAATAATTGCCCCTAAGTTATTTACTAACAACATAATTCAGCAAAGTCCTCTCACAGGCTTGGCAGTGTCCTGGTGCTAAAGATACTTAGTGGAACTGGGTATGAGATGAGTGCTGTATCTGACATAGGTACCCATGTGGGAGAAGGATGCGTGCCTCTGCTTGGGGATTCAGGACATTTTCACAGAGGACGTGGACTGGGAAGTGGATCATTTGAGATGAGAAGAAGGCTGCTCGAAGGGTGGGCTCTTCTGAGAGGTGAGCAGGTGTGAGGGCCAGCAGGAGGCAGGAAGGCAGGGGAGCACTAGGTTTCCATGTGACTGGTGGGGAGGGTCGATTGGAATGAGATGAGCAACTTCATCACCAGGAAGACAGGGATGGTGGATGAGGGGCTGTGTGCGCGTTCTGTGTGTGAGCAACAAGCAGCGAGGAAACAGGAAGAGAGAGAAGATCACAGTTGCTTCTGGAAAGATAAGCGATACAGCAGTGTGCAGTATGCAGAATGGGGAGGTGGAGGGGCAGTGGTGGGGAGGGTGTGTGTGTGGGAGGAGGAGGTTATGAATTAAGTGGCAATGGAGAAACAAGAGGAAGGGAGGTCAGGTTAGAGTTTGTAGTGGAGCCGGTGAGGTTCAGTCTGGTCCTGAGGGGTGGGGGTGAGGATCGGGTGTCGGGAGCCAGCCATGGAGGCCTTCCTGCTGACAAAGTCCAGGGGGCTGAAGACCCCGGGTCACCAAGTGAACCTGGGCAACTGAGATTCTTGCCTTTACATTCCTTTCTTAAGGAGGCTTGTAATTCTGGTTAGGGATTGTGACTAAGGTGACTTGAACCGAGGGGCCTTTTGTTTTACAAACATTGAAGCTCATTCTCCCTGGCAGGAAATAAGTAATGCAGATTGTAAACACCAGGTGTGAGGTTAGGGAAAGCTAGTCAGGCCAACTTGCAGCTAAGAAACCTTGAAAATGTTACTTTACCCCAGCTAGTTGCAAATTGCTGTGTGAAGATCACAGGTGTGACTTGTTAATCTATGTGATAGTTGTAGTGCTTAGAACTTGGCAGTGATTTATAATGTAATAGTTATAGGAATAAGCAAGGTTTGTATGGAGATTAAGAAATGGTAATCATTAAAAAAGTTAGAAATTTATAAAATTTATAGCTTAGGATGATAATGTTTTAAGGTCAAAACAGGATGAACAAAGATACATTGCCTGTCTGGTCCATTCAATTGTAACTGATTGCCTTGGAAACAAAAAACTTGTAGGGTATAAAAGGAGTTGGAAAAGACAATAAACCGGCGTTTGTCCGGCTTGCAGCAGAGTCAGTGTCCAAGTTTTTTCTCCTGCTCCTACACTGTCCCTCTTTCAGGAAACCCTGACCTGCTGGAGCTGGACTCTAGCAATCGGGAATCAGACACTAATTGAGAGGGACAGGGTACACTGAATGTGTCCTGAGGAGGTCAGTCCTGTTGTTCCCTAAAGGCATTTTAGGTATTTGGCATGAAATATGCTGAGCTGAACCCCATACTTGAGGGTGAAAATGCCCCCTCAACTTGAGAGTGGAAGTAGAAAAAGAGAGAAGTTTATTTATTTGTTGTTTTGTCTTGTTTTTGTTTTTGTTTTAGAGTTGGAGTCTCGTTCTGTCACCCAGACTGGAGTGCAGTGGTCGCTCCTGGCCACCATAGCCTTGACCTGCTGGGCTCTGGTGATCCTTCCTCCTCAGCCTTCTGGGTAGCCAGAATTACAGGTGTGCGCTACCACACTTGGCTAATTTTTTTTTTTTTTTGTAGAGATGAAGTCTCGCCTGCCCAGGTGGGTCTCGAACCTGCGGGCTCAGGCAATCCACTCACCTCAGCCTCTGAAAGGTGTGGGATTACAGGCTGAGCCACCGAGCCTGGCTTGTCTTGTTTTTTGAGTTGGAGTCTCATTCTGTCACCTAGATTAGAGTGCCGGGCCACACTCATGGCCACCCCAGCGTCGACCTGTTGGGCTCCGGCAATCAAGAAGTTTATTTGTTAATATGAAGCATTTGGGTTCTGTCCAAGCTCACAGAGACATGGTGCAGTGAATCCGGCTAGATCCACTGCTGAGAAGAGGGTCCCAGGTTAGGCCACAGCCCCTAGGCCATCTGTGTGCTCTCCGTGACCAGTCCAAGCTCTGGGACCTTTCTTTGAGGCCTTCCTTTCCAGAAATTTTAGTGGGAATGCAGATAACAGAATCGCCGTGGGGGTTATGTTCTCATACCTCCTGTCCACCAGTCTTACTCTCTCCTTCCAGATGTGAGAAAATGCGATTTCAGAACAAAAATCCAGTAGATTTACCTAACTGGTGAAACAAAAAAGGTCTAGGAATTTGCAGTTCTCTTCATGCCCATCCCTCCTATTCCTTTTGTTTTAAACAATGGAGCCAAATTTCAAACAAACGTGGAAAAGATGCACAAAAGCTAATGGATTTATTTCAAATGGGCTTCAGGGTCAACTAAACTTGAAGTTGGCTCTTAGCCATCTGTTTGTGTGTCTGGGGTTTCACCCGCTTTGAATTGAGATAATTTAATAATATCCAATCAGACTGGGAGAGTACAAATGGCTTTGTTAATTAGATGAAAAAGTTGCATTTTATGACACTTATCATATTATCCATGGGTGGATGACTGTGGCTGTACTCTGTGTTAAGGCCTTATCTATTATCTGTTCTTCCTTTCAAAAATCTATCTTATTTCAGTTTCCATCATGCTGGGTTGTTTTTGCCCAGTCTCTGTGGCCTTCTAGATTGGATGCTTGCCTGCCTTCTGGATCGCAAGTCTTGGGAGTCTTTGCCTGATGTTTTGTGAATATACATATGCAATTCCAGATATCATTGAGCTTCTGCTACCTGGGTTTAATTATATTAACTATAGGCTGTTTAGATATATTTTATTAAATTCAAATTTTTTGAAAGTAGATACTTCTGTGAAATTAGAACCAAGACATGAAGCAGATTTGAAGCCCTGGATCTTTAAATTTTAAGACCTTGAAGGATGGAACTGTGGTTCTATGTGTGTGGTGTTTTTGTTTGTTTGTTTTCCCTTCACCATGTCCATGTTGCTGGACTTTGGGCATCACTGCCTTTTCTGTAAAATAAGAAGGCTGAGCTAGATCACCAGTGATTCTTGAACTTTAGCAGGCATCAGAATCCCCTGGAGGGTTTGCTTAATCACAGATTGCTCTCCCCTTTCCTGAGAGGCTGCTTCTGCAGGTCTGGAGTAGGACCTGAGAATTTGAATTTCAAACATGTTCCCCAGTGATGCTGATGTTGCTGGTCTAGATGACCTTTTAAGTCTTTTCCTACTTTTTTTTTTTTTAGCATTTTGCTTTACCTCGCTAAACCTCAACGTTCCCCTCTGTTAAATGTGGATGACACACTATCTGAAGGGTTCTTGTAAGGATGGAATGAACTATTTGACTGAAGGAAGAAATTGCACATGAGTCATCTCATAAACCAGCACTCTAAGGGGCATATGTTTGGAAATATTGACATCTATCTTGCTGAATGTCTCTGCTCTCTGGAACACTTACATACTTCTTCAAAAGCCAATTATTTTGTTTTTTTGTTAGTTGGTTTGTTTTTTTGAGTCAGAGTTTCACTCTGCGGCTCAGGCTGGAGTGCAGTGGCATGCTCACTGCCACCACAGCCTTGACCTGCTGGGCTCAAGCGATCCTTCCGCCTCAGCCTTCCAAGTAGCTGGAACCACAGGCATGTGGTTAACTTGAAGGTAGGTCATTTGAAATCATCAAGTTAGGAAAGCAACAAGACCAAAAATGAAGAAAAGAAAAGAGGTCATAATGGGCTTATGAGCTACCATCAAGGAGGCCAATATGTGCATTATAATTTTAAAAGGAGAAGAGAGAGAAAGGAGCAGAGAGCTTTTCTGAAAACATAATGGCTCAAAATTTCCAAAATCTGATGAGTAAAATGTTCACATAAGTTTAAGAAACTCAGTGAAGTCCAGTTAAAAAAAAACTGAAAAGAAATGTACACTGGGAAGATGGTGAGGTGGGGTTTCAGAAAGATGGCAATGGAGCCAGTTGGAGTGTATGAGTCTCTGTTTAAGTGAGTGTGTGCAAGGACGAATTAGCATGTGTGTGTGAGGTGTGTGTGTGTGTGTCTAAGTGGATGTGAGAGTGTCTGACTGAGTATGAACTCAGAAACAAGTGACCTGAGCTCACCAGGTAAAGCAGTTACAATTGCTCCTGTTCTGACACCAGAACTTCTTGCAGCAGTGTTGGAGCAAGTGCCATTTTGTGGAGTCAATGGGACCCTTCTCTAAAAGAAGCCACAGGGAGCAGCTGGGACTCAGCGCCTGGCACCCAGTCCCACCACCATCTTTGATGCCAGCTCAACACTAGCAGTGGCTAAAATGAGAGTGCAGTGAGAGAAATGGATGCTGATATCTAGCAGAGGGACAGACACAGAGGTACCACTATTGCTGTTACACTGGAATCTGGGCAGGAAATACTCTAGCAAGCCCACCATTGGGCAGCAGATCAGTGCCCTGGGAGTTAGAAGTGAAATCCACATCTCTCTGGGATTGATAATCACAAACCCAAAGGACATCACTTTGGGTGAATGCTCCCTGGAATGACAGGGCCAGTGCAGAGTCCCAGTCACCCCATCCCCCATGCTGGCAAATTCATGGGACAATGGGTTCAATCAGAGGAGGAAGACCTAGCAAGAGAAGGGGGGATACTCATATGTCTCCATTGCATGGACATACTGTGAGATGGTGGGAAGCTGGTCTCAGCGGGCCTACACCCCAAACATTAGACATTACAGTCTGAAAGTAGCTTCTGAATATTAGTGCCCCACAATACACCCCATTCAACCTTGACTGCAAAGACACAGCACAACTTCTCACTTCCAGCCCCATCTCAAAATAAAACCATCAAAGTCCCTGCTCAGGGAAGGAGAAAAGACTGAGCAAATAACAGAAGTGGAAGCTTCTTCCTCTATCACTGAGTAGTGGAATTAAAGAAAGAGGAAAGTGACCTGTCACGAATGAAGAAAAATCAAGGGAAGATCAGCAGTAATCCCCAGAGTCACAAAGTGATAGTACTTTAAAAAAACAGACCTCAGAGCCCATACAATGGAAGTCACCCAAAATTGGCCCCAGAAATTCAAAAAGATGAATTTTGCTCAGTTGTGTTTGACAGAGAAGGGCCTCAGTAAGGAGACATAACGTGGCACACAAATATTTATTTCAATAACTGCTGGACTGTCAAAAACACCTAATGAGTGGTGGACTGTTTTCGTTAGGCCAACAAAACTCTTGATGCCTTTGAATACCTGTCAGATGGTATTCAAAGACATCAAGAGTTTCATTTTTAAGCTAGGAGTAATAAAGGCCAGGCAGTAAGAAGGACGTTGAGTGCATTTTTTTGCACTTCCTGGAATGCCCCAAACAGCATACTGGTTTTCTGCTCTGGCTTCTATTATTGCAGAGCAGTTGTAACGGGCCTTCAGCAAGTCGCCAGTGCTTCCCTCGTGCCTCAACAAATCACTGAGTTTAGTTTCCTCATTTGAAAAGTAGGGGACACTCACAACCTTGTACGTGGAATAAATGATTATATAAACAAAAACTGCTTAGTCCAGTGCCAGGTACAGAGAAAATGTGCTATTTTTTCCCAGCTTGAGTTTTATACCTGAATCATTAAGCTAGCATTACAGTAAGTATTAAAGTCTGACTATTTGATTTAAGGGGAAAAAACAGATAATAAAAATGAAGGCAGGAATATCAAATAGGTTTGAATAAGTCAACTTTTATCTTAATGTTTAAATTATGAGAGGCTTGAAATACAGGAATGTAAACAGCAGCCAGTTATGATATTTTAAGGAAAAAATAAGTCCCTTGGCCAGGCATGGTGGCTCAAGCCTGTAATTCCAGCACTTTTGAAGGTCAAGGCTAGAGGATTGTCTGAGCCCAGGGGTTGGAGACCAACCTGGGCAACTCAGCGAGACTTCATCTCTACAATAAATTAAAAAAAAATAGCTGAGCAAGGTGGCAAATGCCTGTGATTCCAACTACTTAGAAGACTGAGGTGGAAGGATTGCCTGAGCCTAGTAGGTCAAGGCTGCAGTGGTCACTAACATGCTACTGTACTCCAACCTGTGCAACAGAGTGAGACTCTTACTCAAAATAATAATAATATTAATAATAAGTACCTTAAGTATTCCTCCTACTCATGTATGTTTTTATACTTTTCCTATGCATTATACCGACAGGTACTATACATTTGTGTGCATTATATTTTCAACACACATGCACTCCTGCATAAACAGTATAGTGTTGTTTTGTTATTACATGTATGTTTTTGCTGCTACAAACTCCATAGAAAAGGTGTCATAATGTCAATTTTAATCTTTTCTGTCAATATTATATTTTTGCAATATATTCGTCTTTAGTTTTGCATGGCAGGTGTCAGCATACTTTTCCTGAAAATATCTGAATAGCATAGCAAAGGGCCACATACTGTATGCTGTACAGGTCACACGGTCTTTGTGACATCTACTTAACTCTCTGCTTATAGTGTGGAAGCAGTCACAGATAATATATAAGTGAATGGAGATGGTTGTATTCCAATAAAACTTTATTTGTAAAAACAGGTAGTGGATCTGATTCGGTCCACCTGTCACATAGTGACCCAACCCTGCAATATAATATTTCACTGAAGAAATATGCTACAATTAATTTTTTCAGTTTCATAATATGATGATTCATTTTTGTTGTCAACTTGACAGGATTAAGAAATATGCAGATAACCGGCAAAGTATTATTTCTGGGTATGTCTGTGAGGGTGTTTTCAGAAGAGACTAGCCTTTGAATCAGTGGAATAAGTAAGGAAGGTTTGCCCTCAGTGTAGCCAGGCTCCATTCAATCTGCTGAGGGCCCAGAAGGGGAAATTCATGTGCTCTCTCTTTTCTGG
>NW_007064932.1:0-510 GCF_000164805.1 Carlito syrichta
CGGCAGCAGGACCCACGCGACAAAAGCACAGGTTAGCCCTGTGTCACTGCTGTCCCAGTGTCACCCCCTCTTTGGGGTAGAATTGCCATTTCTGCCAAGTCATCTTCTCTACATCCGCAGGGTCTGGGAAGGCAGTTGCATGATCCCAGTGGTTGGTTCTCCGGAACCTCAGACCTGAGTCTGTGGCTGTGAAGCCCTCACACACTGTCCTCCCTGTCCTCTCCTTAGCCCCTGCCCCATTCCTCCCAGGGCACGGGCCATCTTTCCCGCCAAGGCTGCTGCTTGCTGGCTCCTCCATGATGGGAGACGGCACCTGGCCACATGGACCCGGTCTGGACCTGGGTCCTGCCAGACTCTTGTCCACGGGAAGCCCGAGGTCTACAATATCGTAAGGATCAAGAGTGACGGTGTGTGGTAAGGAAATCTCACAAAAGTGTGCATGGTAAAGGCAGTCGATGTTCGTGGATTTGAGTCCACAATCTCCCCTCATCCTGAATGGGATCGTACCCC
>NW_007064933.1:0-519 GCF_000164805.1 Carlito syrichta
CAAATATATGGACTTTGCAGCAGCTTGAATGGATTTGGAGTCGATCATACTCAGTGATTTATCACAGAAAAAAGGAACAGAGTTCCATATGTTCTTGAAGTGCTGTGGGATCCCACAGAGAGATGTGAGTACAGGAGATGCTGGTGGTGTGAGGTGGAGTCAGAGTCTAGGGTCAATGCTGAGGCAAGCTCTCTCCTCCCATGACCTTGGTGATATTTAGGGTTCAGTAACCTCCATACACAGTACTGAACCCTTACAATGGACATGCATCCCTCACGATGGACATGGGCAGATGCAATGTCATGTACCCTTGATTTCCACAGGGAACAGCAGTGTACCCTTAAGGCTCCTGGATCTGGCTCCATGGTGGCACTTGAATCAGAAAAGTGATCATAAGCCATGGAGTTAAGAAATTATGGACTGGCTTTTGGGAACAAAATAGTGATGGCATAGGTGAACTGGTGAGATTTTTTGAATGGACCAAGACTACATACTGCTGAATAGACAGACTGTAAAGCA
>NW_007064934.1:0-3585 GCF_000164805.1 Carlito syrichta
TAAGCAAATTAGATAGCCAGCTAGTTAACTGAGTTAACTAGTAGTCCAACTCGTCAGTCAACTAGTTAACCTAGCTAAATAGTTGGCCGACTATTCAGCCAACTTTTTATGCCAGCTAACAAGTCGACCGAATAGTCAGTCAACGTATTAAACCAGCTAACTAGTAGGCCGACTCATCGGACAACAAGTTAAGTAATCTAGCTAACTGGTTAAACAACTTAAGTCAGCTAGTCATATCGTTTAACAACTAGTTAAAACTTTTAGCTAAATCACTAACCCACTTGTTAGATCAGCTAGCGATCTCATTAGCCAACTAGTTAAGTCAGTTAACTAAGTCAGCTAGCTAATCAGTTAGCTATCTAATTCAGCTAGCTAAATCAACTAGCGCACTTCTTAGCTAAATATTTAACTCAATTACTTAAGTCTGCTTCCTGACTAGTTACTTAATTAGCTAAGTCAGCTAGTTATTCAGGCAGTTAAATAGTTAGCTAACTATTTAATTCACGTAGTTATGTTAGCTAACTAACTAGCTAAGTCAGCCAGTTAAGTCAGCTAATTAATTCAGTTTTCTAATTTCATCAGCTGGTTAAGACAGATAGCTAGCGAGTTAACTAACGGGTAAAGTCAGCAGGTTGAGTCAGGTAGTTAGTTAGTTAACTACCATATTAAGTCAGCTGGCTGAGTCACTAGCTAGCTAGTTAGCAAAAGGGTTGAGTCAGCTGGTTGAGCAGACTAGCAAGCTAGTTAGCTAACGAGTTGTCAACTGGATGACTCAGCTAGCTACCTAGCTAGCTAAGGATTTAAGTCAGCTGGTTGTGTCACTACCTAGCTCATTAACAAGTTAAGTAAGATAACTAAGTCACCTATCTAGCATGTTAGATAACAAGTAAGCTAATATGTTAGCTAGCTGTTTAAGTCAACTAGCTAGCTAGGCAGCTAACTATTTAAGTCTGCTGGCTAGCTAGGTAGCTAGCTAGTTAGCTAACTATTTAAATCAGCTGGCTAGCTAGGTAGCTAGCCAGTTAGCTAACTATTTAAGTCAGTTGGCTAACTAGGTAGCTAGCTAGTTCAGTCAGCTAGTTAAGTCAGTTAGCTAACCAGTTGGCTAGCTAGTTATGTCACCTAATTAAGTCAGCTCGCTAGACAGCTTGTTATCTAGGTAGTTACATAGTTAAGTCAGCTGTCACCCAGCAGGCTATGTAGCTAGTTAAGTTAGCTGGCTAGCCATTAGGCTATATAGTTATATCAGCCAGTTAATTCAGTTGGCTATCTAGCTGTCTAGCTAGGTAGATAGCTAGCTAAGTTTGATGGCTAGCCAGCTGGCTACTTCATTAAGTCAGCTAGTTAAATCAGCTGACTACTTCATTAAGTCAGCTAGTTAAGTCAGCTGGCTAGGCTGCTGGCTATCTAGGTAGCTAGGCAATTAAGCCAGCTGGCTCTCCCCTGGTCAGCTAGTTAAGTCAGCTAGTTTCCTCAACTGGCTAACCAGCTGGGTAGGTATTTAAGTCAGCACGTTAATTCAGTTGTCAAGCCAGCTGGCTAGGGAGTTAAAAAGCTAATTATGTCAGATGGGAATTAAAAAGCTAGCTAGGGAGTTAAAAAACTAATTATTTCAGATGGGAAGCCAGCTGACTCACTAGATATTTCAGCTACCTAATTCAGCTGGAAGCTAGATAGTTAAGTCAGCTAGATATATCTGCCAGCTAGCTAGTTGAGTCACTTAGTTAAGTCAGCTGGCTAGTCAGCTGCAAAACAGGATAACAAGCTAGATAAATCTGCTGGCTAGACAGCTGGTTACTTTGTTAAGTCAGCTAGTTAAGTCAGCTGACAAGTCAGCATGATATGTAGGTAGGTAGCTAGTTAAGTCAGTTGGCTAGCCATCTGGCCAGCTAGTGGTGTCAGCTAGTTAAGTCGGCTGTCTAGCCAGCTGGCTAATGAGTTAAGTCAGCTAGTTAATTCAAGTGGCTAGCCATTGGGCTAGCTAGGTAACCAACTAGTTTAGTCAGTAGGCTAGCCAGCTGTCTAGCTTGTTATGTCAGCTAGTTAAGTTAACTGGCTAGTCTTCTGGCTAGGTAGGTACCTATTTAATTAAGTCAGCTGGCTAGCCTGCTGGCTAGCTAGTTAAGTCAGCTAGTTAAGAGAGCTGGCTAGCTAGCTGGCTAGCTTGGTGGCTAGCTAGTTAAGGCAGCTGTCTAGTCGGATGGCTATCTACTTCATTCAGCTAGTTAAGTCAGCTGGTTCACCGGCTGGCTAGCTAGGTGGCTGGCAAGTTAAGATGGCTGGTTAGCAGGATGGTCAGTTAGGGGGCTCTCCAGTTAAGTCAGCTGGCTAGTTGGCTAACCAGCAATGTGGCTGGCTAGATAAGCTGGCTGGCTATCAGACTGTCCAGCCAGCCAGCTGGCTATTTAATTCAGCTAGCTGGCCAGATGGCCAGCCTTCTAGTTAGCTATCCGGTTGCCTAGCCAACTAACCAGCCAGGTAGCCAGCTAGTTAAACCAACTGAATAGGTGTCTAGCCAAACAGTTAGCTAACTAGTTAAGTCAGTTGGCTAGTCAGCTAGCCAGCCAACTAGCTAGGCAGCTAGTTAAGTCAGCTAGCTAGCCAGCTAGCTGGTAAAGTCAGCTAGCAAGTCAGCTAACTTTTCAGCTAGCTTGTTAAGTCAGCTCGGTAGTCAGGTTGCTTGTCAGTTAGCTATTTAAGTCAGCCATCTAGTCAGCGAACTAATCAGCTAGATAGTTAAGTCAGCTAGCCAACTAACTAGCCAGTTAGCTAGCTAGTTAAGTCAGCTAGACAGATAGCTAGATTGCTTGTTTGCTAATTAGGTATGTCAGACACATAGTCAGCTAACTAGTCAGGTGTCTAGTTTAGTCAGCTAGTAAATTAGGTAGTTACTTAGCTAACTAGTGGGCTAGCAACTCAGCTAGCTGGTCAGCTAACTAGTTGGCTCACTCACTTTCCATCAGGTCAGCTAACTAGTCTGTTCGCTCACCTGCCAACTGGTCAGCAAACTAGTTGGCTCTGTCACCAGCCAAAAGTTCAACTAACTTGTCAGCCTTCTCACAGGCCAACAGGACAGCTAACTAGCTGGCTTGCTCCCCACGTGACTAGTTAAGTCTGCTCACCAATGGCTTTCTCGCTGGTCAATTAGTTAAGACAGCTCACCCATTGGCTCACTCAATGGCCAACTAGTTAATTCGGCTAACTGGTCTGCTCACTTGCCGGCCGAATAGTTAAGTCTACCGACCAGTTGGCTCACTCACAAGCCAACTAAATTCGGCTTACCAGTCAGCTCACTCACCGGCAGATTAGTTAAGTCAACTGACCAGTCGGCTCACTCGCTGGCCGACTAGTTAAATCAGATTAAAGTCGACTCACTCGCTGGCCGACTAGTTAAGTCAGTTCACCAGTTGGCTCTCTTGACCACTGACTATTTATGTCAGCTCAGCTGTCAGCTCACACTCTGGCCGACTAGTTAAGTCAGGTAACTGGTCTGCCAACTAGCTGTCCAAGTAGTAAAGTGTGCTAAACAATCGTCTGACTAGTCAACCAACTTGTCAGCTGACAAGTTAGCTCAGCTAACAATTC
>NW_007064935.1:0-803 GCF_000164805.1 Carlito syrichta
CCACATTAAATGCTTCTTTGCTAGGCTTCCAGGATCAACTGTTGTGAAATCTTCTTAGCACATCGCACTCACTAGCTTTGTAACTTGAGCAGGTTCATTCATGCAACAAATATTTATTAATGTTAACTATGTCAGAAACACAGTACTGAGTTCTGGAGATACTGAATCTAGATGAAACAGCTGGACACACTCCACCTCTGGTCTCGCAGAGCTTGGAATCTCACTAGGCCTTTGAAATGTAGACCCTTCGGCTTAATTTGGCTGAAGTTAACCTTGTTAGGTTTAGTCCATTATTACAACTTGTGGGATCCTTTTTCCAACTTAATTCTGCCATCATTTCCAAATGAAAAGTCAAGTCATATCTAAAACTAAACATACCCAGAGATATGGGGAGTTTTAGTGTCTATATTTATTTGCAATTGACGAGCATGTGTTCCAGTCTTGGAGGTGTCAAAAGGAAAAATTATTCCCCAGACAAAGTCAAAGTTAGAGTCAATATCATAGTTTCCTAAACACCTGTGACTAAGATTTGCATATTCCCCATCACCTCCCCCAAGAAAAGTATTATTTCCCTAAGGGGAGACATGATTGTATTTTTTTTTTTTTTTTGAGTTGGAGTCTCACTCTGTTGCCCAGACTGGAGTGCAGTGGCCGCTCCCGGCCACCGCAGCCTCGACCTGCTGGGCTCCGGCGATCCTTCCGCCTCAGCCTTCCTAGTAGCCGGAATTACAGGCATGCGCTACCACGCCCGGCTGATTTTTTGATTTATTGTAGAGATGAGGTCTTGCTGCCCAGGCGGGTTG
>NW_007064936.1:0-508 GCF_000164805.1 Carlito syrichta
TACTTAGATTAAAGCCTGCCACTGTGAAATGAAGAAACACACTTCTTAAATTTAACCTGCAACATGTTCCCTTCCCCTTCCTAATATTACAGACATTAATTAATTATCCATTTCTGTACTTGTAACCAAAGATTGACCAAAAAATGCATGTAGTTTCACAGTTGGTAGACCTTGTGAAAAAGAAAGAAAATATGTTCTTTCTTCAAATAATACTTTATTTCCACTAATTTAATTCCCCTTCTGATAGTGTAACCAGTCACAAGTATGTTGTCAGTGAAGAATATTTTTAAACAATTTAATAATTCCAAACTGGTAATTACTTACATTAATGTCCAAATTAATCTTTGTATAAAATATTGTTCTCTTGTTCATATCCTTTACTGTTGTCTGGTAGATGACGGAATGATGCAGAACTTGTAAATATTTCTTACATGTGCAATCTCTGTAAGATTTCTTCAGACTCTGCTTTTTTTTTGAGCTGGAGTCTCACTCTGTCACCCAGACTGGA
>NW_007064937.1:0-507 GCF_000164805.1 Carlito syrichta
CGTCACCCCACTCACGGCCTCTACCCAAGCAGGATGCCCTGGGAGGGAACAGCTGGACGGTGATGACCGCCCACATCAGCCTGGCTAACACCCGCTTTGAGGAGTCCCTGCCCACCCTGCTCTATGCCTACAGGGCCAAGAACACCAAGACCCGGGTGAGCCGCTGCCCTCAGACCCACTCACTCTGATTCACTGATTCCCTCACCCACTGGCTCACTGACTTAACTATACGTTCGCTGGTTCACTCCCTCACTCACTTGCACACTCTCTCCCCACTTGCTCATTGACTCGCTCACTCGCTCTTGGGTGGCGGCTGCTGGGAACAGACCCTGAGGCTGGATGGCGCGGCTTGCCTCTGGCTCTGCTGTCCCTGGCTGGGTGGCCTTGGCTATGTGCGTCAGCCCTTCTGTGCTCCGGTCTCCAGAGAGCAGCAACTCCCCTGCAGCACTTTCGGGTACCAGCGCCTGCGTTCACTTCCTGCCGCTGTGAACAAGTCACTCGAACGGC
>NW_007064938.1:0-506 GCF_000164805.1 Carlito syrichta
CAAGGCGGGAAGGGACAGCGAGTCAAGCTTCCCGATGTGCTGCAGCTTCAAGTGGAGAGTATGAGGGGGGCCAGGAGAGAGGGGAAGGGACAGTCAAACCCAAGGCACCAGCTGGGGTGTGGAAGTCACTGGAGGCTGCTAGCAGTAGGGAACAGGGTGAATCATTCATTCAATCACTGATTCAGTCAACAGACATTCACGGTGCACCAACCATGTGCCAGGCCTGGCGTCTCTGGATGCAGAGAAAACTGTCAGTGGCTGGGTCCTCATCAGCAGGATGGGGGTATACAAGTAGTTTTCTCCAAGTGTTGCTGTGAGGCTTGAATAGGAGAATCCGTATCAGGTACGCAGGCGGCATCTGGTGTGGACAGTTACCGTGCCTGTCCTGATCCCTATTCTGCAGGGCGTGGGGCGGGAGACAGAGGCAGGGAGGGTGGTCGGCAGCCCACTACAGAACTCAGGGGAGACGAGGAGGCAGGGGGTGGAAATGGGGGACAGGTGGAGGG
>NW_007064939.1:0-700 GCF_000164805.1 Carlito syrichta
GCAGCGGGCCTCGGGGTGCCAGGCCTTGGGTTCCAGGTCCTGGGCTACCAGATATCAGGGCACCAAGTCTCAGGCTGCCAGGTCTGGGGGTGATAGGCCTCAGGGTGCCATGTCTCGGGGCACCGGGTCTAGGTGGGCCAGGTCTTGGAGCACCAGGCCAGTCTTAGAATGCCAGTTCTGGGGGTGGCAAGCCTCAGGCTACCAGTTCCAGGCCTGATAGGCCTCAAGGTGCCAGGTCTTAGGGCACCAGGTCTAGGGGTGCCAGGTCTGTGTGTGAAACATCTCAGGGTGTCAGGCTCAGGGTGCCAGTCCTAAGGGTACCAGATCTCAGGTTACCTGTCCTCAGGATGCCAAGTCTGGGGGTGACAGGCCTCAGAGTGCCAGATCTCAGGGTACCAAGTCTAGGCGTGACAGATCTCTGGGTGTCAGACCTGGGAGTGCCAGATCTCAGGGAGCCTTGTCTCAGAGGACCAGACTCCACCCCAGAAGTCATGCACAGAGCCCCTCCCTCCCGGCGTCACCTGTCCACACCCAGCCTCTCTCCTGCTCCACCTCTTCCGAGCTCAGAACCCTTGGCTCCCCCAACTCCAGAGAACACTCCTCCAGCACCAAACTCTTTTGGCTTCAGCAGGCCAGCCCCCAGAGGCAGGACTGTCTGCTTTGCTCCTGTCTCCAGGGACTGTCCCCAGCAGGACACTGC
>NW_007064940.1:0-558 GCF_000164805.1 Carlito syrichta
CCCAGGAGTTTGAGACCAGCCTGGGCAAAATAGCGAGACTTCGACTCTACAAAAATAAAAAAAAATAAACTGGGTATGGTGCCAACATGCCTGTAGTCCCAGCTACTCAGGAGGCTGAAGCAGGAGGATCACTTGAGCCCAAGAGTTTGAGGCTGTAGTGAGTTGTGACTGTGCCACTGTATTCCAGCCTGGGCAACAGAGCGAGACCCTGACTGAAAAAAAAAAATCTTGGCATGGTGGCATAGGCCTGCAGTCCCAGCTACAGGAGACTGAGACAAGAGGATTGCTCGAACCCAGGAGTTCAAAGCTACAGTAAGCAAGGATCATACCCTTGCACTCCAGCCTGGACAACAGAGCAAGACCCTGTCTCCAGATAAATGAATAAATAAATACATAGCATCTTACTTTGCAAGATCTCCAGTCCTTCTACAAACCCTACAAGGGTTTTTTTTTTTGAGTTGGAGTCTCACTCTGTCGCCCAGACTGCAGTGCAGCGGTCCCTCGCCTGCTGGGCTCCGGCGATCCTTCCACCTCAGCCTTCCGAGTAGCCGGAATTAC
>NW_007064941.1:0-505 GCF_000164805.1 Carlito syrichta
AGGAGACAGAAAGGGAAAGGTGTTTCATAAGGGTATAAAGGCAGAAATACTTGTTCAAGAGCTAGAAATTAAACAGATGTTTAGATCCTAAATTAAGAAATATGAACTCGACATCTGCCTACTATGCACAAGAACCTTTAGCTAAACTACATACATTTGTATGCTTATGAGAATTGAAAGAACCAGAAGTAAGCTATTTGAAGTGGATACATTTTTATAAGCAGATTTCTTGGCAATCTCAAATACTTAACAAATGCCTATCTTGTTCTTGTCAGAGTACTTGCTCTGCGGTAGTCTACAGGCTCTGGCACACAGTAGGTAGTTGTTGAATGTTGGTTGTGTGAATGAGTACATGAAATGCAACTTCTTGTTGCATTGTTTAGATACCATATCTCAGTCATGTTGTTCTGCTGAAGCTCAGTGGTCTCATGCTGCATCTATAGATCTATAGATGTTAAGATGTGGAATTAATATTTTGTGATGCTTAGAAAAGCTCTGGTGATTA
>NW_007064942.1:0-1785 GCF_000164805.1 Carlito syrichta
CAAAAAATAACAGCTGCTGGAGAGGGTGTGGAGAAAAGGGAACACTTCTACACTGTTGGGAGTGTACACTAGTGTAACCTCTGTGGAAAGCAGTGTGGCAATTCCTAAAAGCTGTAAATATCAACCTCCCATATGACCCTGCAATTCTCCTATGGGGAATATACCCTGAAGAACTCAAATCACTATAAAAAAAGATGCCTGCACACGTATGTTTATCGCAGCATTGTTCACAGTGGCAAGAACGTGGAAACAACCATGCTGCCCATCAAAAGAGGACTGGAGGGAGAGATCAGGACAAGATGGCAATGGCATAGTTGAACTGGTGAGATTCTCTGAACGTGAGTTCCCAAAAAGGCTATTACTTTTCTTCCCCCATCCCCCAGCCCACCACCAACCGTGCTGGAGCCAAGCCCTGGAACTTCGGGCCCAAACAGGGCCAGATTGTGCAGCCCCCTACTACTGCTCTTCTAATGCATATGTGGGAGTCTGTGGTCCCAGCCTCCTCCAGCTCCCTCCGTGGCTGCATTGTCTCCAGCCCGGCACCTGGCACCAAGCTGCCAATCACACAGGGAGGCTCTGGGTGCCCGCCCCTCAGAGACACCAGTCCCATTCCTGGCTGAAGTACCCTGTGGGGGGCCCAGGGACACTCTTGACACTCACCACCTGCCCTTTGAATCTTTGGAGCTCTGGAACTCCGGGCCCAACCTGGATGAGGCACTCAGCGCAAGACCCCATGCCAGGGGACCCAGACAAGTGGAAAAAAACAGATCTACTTAAAGCACCTCACCATTCTCCAGGAAGAGACTTCCGTTGCTCTGCCCATCAATCAACAAACTTTACCTCAGTTCCTAAGGCAACAGTGCGAAACAGGAGACAAAAGCCCACCCCTACGCTGCAATGAAAAACAAAAGGGAGAGGCCAGAATCGGAGATCAGAGAAGTGACTCTAGTCTGATCACTTATTTTGACTTATGATTTTATCATTGAAACTGTTGGTTTAGATCACATTTGGTGTTTACCTTCTGACTTACTCTGTTTCTCGATTTTATTGGCCTGTCTCTGTGTAGCTATCGGTACTCTTTAGGCAATCTTTCTTACCTGTCTTCTTCACTCCTTCCCAGTTCTGTGTCTCTTTCTCACCTGATAGTTGGTATGTATATCTGTTTTCCCTCTTGCATTTCTCTCACTTATTTTGACTTATGATTTTATCGTTGTAACTGTTGGTTTAGATCACGTTTGTTGTATACCTTTTGACTTACACTGTTTCTTGATTTTATTGACCTGTCTCTGTGTAGCTATCAGTACTCTTTAGGGAATCTTTCTTACGTGTTTTTCTTCACTTTTTTCCGGCCCTGTGTCTCTTTCTCACCTGATAATTGGTATGTATATCTGTTTTCCCTCTCGCACTTCTCTCTTTTTAACTCCCTATTGACCCCCCTTCCTCCATTATTTTCCTCTTTTATATGCCCTTTTTAAATATAGGGACCAAGACTACATACTGCTGAATAGACAGACTGTAAAGCAGAGGGGAAAGTGAACAAAGCCAGAAGACTCTCATAAGGAAGAACAGGACATTGCAGAAGAGAAATAAAAGCAACCCCACCTTCCCTCAAAAACAGAATTGAAGAAGGGGAGGGAAAGGGGGAGAGGGGGAGAAAAATCTACAGAAATGAAGAAAAACCAAAAGAAGAGTATGGGTCTCTCCCAGACGCCTGGGAGAGCAGACACTGAGAAAACTGACTTTGGAATGCAAACAATGAAAAGCCCCCAAAATGAAGGGTCTCAA
>NW_007064942.1:2772-7394 GCF_000164805.1 Carlito syrichta
CAAAAGAAAGGAGGAGTCGCGATCCTAATTTCAGACAAAATACCATTTAAGCTATCAAAAATTAAAAAAGATACAGAGGGCCACTACATAATGATAAAAGGTTCCTCCATCAACAAGAAATATCTATCCTAAACATATATGCACCCAACATAGGTGCGAAAACATTCATCAAGCAACTTCTAGGAAAACTAAAGAAAGACATTGACTCTAACACCATCATAACTGGGGACTTTAATACATCACTCACAACCCTAGACAGATCATCAGGACAAATAATCAGCAAGGAGATTCGGAACCTCAATGAGACTCTGGACCAAATGGACTTAATTGATACCTACAGAAACTCCATCCAAAGACCACAGAATATACATTCTACTCATCACTGCATGGAATGTATTCTAAGATCGACCACATAATTGGACTCAAATCAAGCATCAGCAAATTTAAAAGGACTGAAATTCTACCATGCACCTTCTCAGACCACAGTGGAATAAAAATAAACATTGACACCAACAAGGTCCCCCCAAAACCCACAAAGCCATGGACACTAAACAGCATGATGCTAAACAACTCCTGGGTCAATGATAAAATCAAAACAAAGATCAAAAGATACCTGGAAACAAATGAAAATGAAGAAACATCTTACCAAAATTTCTGGGATGCCTTAAAAGCTGTAATAAGAGGGGAATTTATATCCCTACAAACACACATGAGGAAAATGGAAGGAACACAAATTAACAACCTAACAAGCCACCCAAAGAAGCTGGAAAGGCAAGACCACAAAAACCCTAATTTCAGCAGAAGAATCCAGATCACCAAAATAAAAGCCCAAATCCAGGACATATAAGACGAAAAGATAATACAAAAAATCAGTGCAACAAAAAGCTGGTTCTTCGAAAGGATAAACAAGATCGATGATCTGCTGGCTGGACTGAACCAAGAAAAAACGAGAAAAAACAAATAAGCACAATCAGGTGACAAATCTTCCTCCATTAAGTGTGCCACAGTGACATGTCCTCCTCTTTGATTGGTACCTCAGTGATTGCTCATAATTTTTACCATAGTGAATAACCCTCATCTGTGTTGTGTGTCCTACTTACTGGGCCTATTTCATAATGACTGACACATTGACTTGTCATCTTTTGTGATGGGTACTCCAGTGACTAACTTTCCTCTATGATAAATGTCACAGTGACTGGGACTCATCCAAAATGGGTGCTCCAGTGACTGGTCCTTTTCTATTATGTGTGCTGCTTCTCCTCTTTAATTGATGCCCCAGTGACTGTCATTCATCCATAATGTTGCCCCATGAGTAGCCTTCCTCTGTGATGTGTGTTCTACTTATATGGCCTCTTCCATATGGTGATATGTTGACTGTCCTTCGTGATGGGTTCCCCAATGACTAGCCTTCTTCTATGATAGGTATCACAGTGATTGGGCCTCTTTTGGAATTGGTGAACAAATGACTGTCCATCCTATGTGATGGGTGCAGCAGTGATTAGTCCTCTTCTGGATGAGTGTCCTGGTAAGTGAGCCTCCCCCAGAATGGATGCCCCAGTGAATAATCCTCCTCTGTGATGAGTGCCCTAGTGAACATGGTGACATCTATAACTCAAAGATCACATAGACACCGAGTCTAGTAAGGTAATGACCCCTGGTTTCTCATAGGTGAATCCTTTTAATCATTCCATTTGTTGGTGGAAGTTTCTTAAGGTTATTCGGTTCTTTTCTGCTCAGTGGTATAACAAATGTGCAACTAAATGCAGGTATTGATGTCAGGTGATGGACAGTAAACAGATCAGTGGGTTAGTCACATGAATGCTGCCATGCTTGTGACATTAGCCTGTGTTCTGAAGGTTACAAAGGCCTAGTTATGGCAACTTAGGTCTTATGGATGGTGACAAATACTTGAAATAGAAAAGATAATTAGTACAGAACAAGCTAGGTAGGAGGGTTGCAAAAAATTATTAATAACAACCTCTGAGAAACTCGTTCTGTCCTTGATGAGTGATTCAAGGGTATATTAAGTGAACTGCTAGAAAAACATGAGATTTAGGCAATATTAAAAGGAATACTTATTGGGTATAATGAATCCTTTCACCCAGTGTGAATGACAATAAACGTTTCATTTCCAGAAAATGGAGTAAGGTTTGCTGACATGACCAAGTGACAAAAGAGAGGAAGGTTGGTAACAGTCACTTCACTGAAGCACAATGAATGACTTACTGCTGACATAACCAAAGACAAAACAAAGGAAGGTATAGTAATAATCACATCTTGGGGAAGTTAAATTTACTTAGAAATAAAAAAGCTGAAACCCTCCAGTCAAATAGCAAAAAGCACTTATTTTAACCTTATTTGGACCAAAAGTTGTTTAGGCAACATCTGGTGACATGTCCTCCTCTTTGATTGGTACCTCAGTTGTGACCTCTGAATTACTCAGTCAATAAGGAAGCAAGGGAGGAATTTTTATACTAGGAAATAAAAAACTTGTTGTAACCACCATGTGTGTGCCTGCCCACCACACACCTAATCTTTCTTTTTTTTTTTTTTTTTTTTTTGAGTTGGAGTCTCACTGTGGCCCATACTGGAGTGCAGTGGCCGCTCCCGGCCACCTCAGCCTCGACCTGCTGAGCTCCGGCGATCCTTCCGCCTCAGCCTTCCAAGTAGCTGGAACTACAGGCACACGCTACCATGCCCGGCTAATTTTTTTGATTTATTGTAGAGATGATGTCTCGCCTGCCCAGGCGTATCTCAAACCCGCGGGCTCAGGCAATCCACTCACCTCAGCCTCCCAAAGGTGCGGGATTACAGGCTGAGCCACTGAGTCCGGTTCAATACCTGATCTTTCAAGACCATCACTAAATTCTCACAGGTTTCTGTGTCCATCCTTTGATTTTGAACGTGTAAATTCGTTTCTTACACTAGTGACTAGCCCTTTTCTGTTATGTGTGCAATGTGGTTGACCCTCCATTGTGATGGGTTCCACAGTAATTGGTCCTGCTCTGTGATGGGATGCCCAGTAACCACCTGTTCTCTGTGATGGGTGGTCTAGTGACTGACCCTTATGTGTGAAGTGTGCCCCATGACTAGCCATCATCTATGATGTTTGTCACAATAACTAGTCCTTTACAAAAATTAGTACCCTAGTGATTACCCAACCTCTGTGATGAGTGACCAATGATTGGACCTCCTCCAAAATGGGTACCTCAGTGACCCATCCTTCTCTGTGATGAGTTTCAGGTGAATGACCTTTCTCTGTGATCAATGTCTCAGTGACTTGGCCTCCTCTACATTGGTGCCCCAGTGACTGGACCTCCACAGTGTAGGTGCCCCAGTTATTGTGCCTCCACCATAAATTATTGCTTAGTGACTAACCCTCCACCGTAATGCTTCCCCAATTACTGTCCATCCTCTATGTTGGATGTCTCATTTTCCGGGCCTCCTGCATTTTTGGTGCCCCAGGGACTGGTCCTCCTTTATGACGGATGTGCCTGTGATTGGGTCTGTTCCATAATATGTACCCCAGGGACTGGGCCTCCATTGTTATTGCTGCCCTAGTGACTTGCCTTTATATATGATGAGGGCCCCAGTGTTGTGAACTCTTCTGTGATGGTAATCACAGTGACTGGGCATCCTTCATAGTGGGTGCTCCATTGATTGGACATTTTTTGTGATTGGTGCCCCAGTGACAGCCCTTCTCCAAATAGGGTGCCCCATTGACAAGCCCTCCTCTTTCATGAGTGTTTTAGTAACTGGGCCTCCTCTATATTTAATTACTTGCTCTTCTTCTTGTTGGGTACTGCAGTTCTGGTTGTCCTCTGTGATATGTGTCCCATTGACTGTCTCTATTCTTTGATAGGTGCCTCACTTACTGGATCTCATCTATAATGGGCACCTTGGTGACTGGCCCTCCTATATGATGGGTGCCCCTGTGACTGACCCTATTCTGGGAAAAATGTTCCAGTGACTGATGCTTCTGTATTCCACGTATGAGACTGATTTTGCCTTCTCTGTGATGACTACCCCTGTTACTGCCCTTTAAAGTGATCAGGACCAGTGACTGAGTCACTCTTAATTGGTGTCACAGAAACTGGTCTTACTTTCTGATGGGTGCCTCATTGTCAGACCCTCATTGTCAGACCCATTGTGTGCCACAATGACCGGCTCACCTCTTTGAGATGGTTGACCAAGAGGCTGTCACTTCTATATGATGGGTAACCCAGTGAGTAGCTTTCTTCTGTTACAGATGGTCCATCGAGTGGTCCTCCTCTATAATGTGTCCCAGTAACTGGACATCCTGTGTGATGAGTGATGCAGTGTCTGGCTCTCCTTAATGATGAATACTCCAGTTACTGTGCTTCACCTCCTCTGTCATTGGTGCCTAAATGAGTGGCACTCATCCATAATGTTTGCCCAAATAAATAGCTGCACTCCCTGATGGGTGTCCCACTTATTGGGCCTCCTCAATAATGGGAGTCACAGTGACCAGTCCTGTTTTGTAATGGGTGCTCCATGACTGGCGTTCCTTCCTATTTGATGGGATCCCCAGTGACAGGCCTTACTCAGTATTGGGTGTCCCAGTGACTGGCACTTCTCTATGAATGGTGCCTCAGTGACTG
>NW_007064943.1:0-620 GCF_000164805.1 Carlito syrichta
CCCGCCAGCCAAGCCCTTCCTTTCTTCCCTGGAAGCCTCAAGAGAAGCAGAGGCTGGAAGTTCAGGTGAGGGGTGGGCGGGGCCGGAGGCTGGCTCGCCTTCTCGTTTGGCCACAGCGTAGATGCTCATGAGAAAGAGCCTGCAAGTGAGACAAACCTGAGCCAGGTGGGGCGGACAGGTCTGCAGCCGCAGTTCCTGCCTTCCGGGAGCTTAGCATCTCACAAAATACAGTCTGGTCTTGAACTCCTGAGCTCGAGCGATTCTCCCGCCTCAGCCTCCCAAGTCGCTGAGACCACAGGCGCTTGCTGCCATGCCCGGCCATTTCGCAACTACCCTCAACAGCTCAGTTACGGTTCTGGCAAGGGTGTTGAAGAAATGGCGGCCCTGAGCCATCCCAGCTAATGTCACAATGCCATGCTGCGTGCCAGGCTGACACACACTACCATGGATACATTTTGCAACACCTTGAGGGTTGATGCTGGGTGGCGTGGGGCACAAAACTTGCGGGCTCTTGGATTCAACCCTAAATGAATTTTAGAGTGGCCGTGAGTGGCCGGCAAAGTTTTGCAACAAAGTTTATTAGAGAAAGAAGAGGAGAAAGATAGACATGCGAGAGACAC
>NW_007064944.1:0-1351 GCF_000164805.1 Carlito syrichta
TGAGAAGGTGCATGGTAGAATTTCGGTCCTTTTAAATTTGCTTATGCTTGATTTATGGCCAATTACGTGGTCAACCTTAGAATATGTTCCATTCTGAGATGAGTAGAATGTGTATTCTGCAGACTTTGGATGGGGTGTTCTGTGGGTATCAATTATGCCCATTTGGTTCAGAGTCACATTGAGGTTCCGGATCTCCTTGCTGATTTTTTGTCCTTATGATCAGTCTAGGGTTGTCAGTGGGGTATTAAAGCCCCCAGTTATGATGGTGTTAGAGTCAATATCTTTCTTTAGTTTTCCTAGAAGTTGCTTTATGAAAGTTGGCACACCTTTGTTGGGTGCATATATGGTTAGGATAGATATTTCTTATTGATTGAGTGAACCTTTTATCATTATGTAGTGGCCCTCTGTATCTTTTAAAATTTTTGATAGCTTAAATGATATTTTGTCTGAAATTAGAATCGTGACTCCTCCTTTCTTTTGTGTTCCATTTGCCTGAAAATTTGTTTCCCATCCTCTTACTTTGAATCTGTGTATGTCCTTTCTAGTGAGATAAGTCTCTTGAAGGCAGTATATTGTTGCCTGGTGATGTTTTATCCATTTTGCCATTCTATATCTTTTCAGTGGTGCGTTTAGTCCATTCACATTCAGGCTAATTATTGAAATGTGAGAGTTCATCCCTATCATAGAGTTCTTAAGGAGTTGTTGTTCTTCCACTTGGTTTTTTTGTCTTTCTTTTGGTTTTGGGGTTGGTTCATGTATATTTTATTCTTTTTCCTGTACTCTTGTGAAGAACATTGTACTTTTTTCCTTTTCTTCTGTATTTAGTACTTTCTTAAGTGTTTCATGAAGAGGTGGTTTGGTGGCAGCATAAGTTCTTAGGGATTGGATATCTGGGAGAGATTTTATTTATTTATTCAAAAAATATGTATTCTCTTATTGGTTGATATTGGGTTGATTTTAGGTTTTCGTTATTGTGAGTAAAAGTTGCTAAAAAATTTTTTAACATTCTCATTTATTTACAAGAAGCATAAACGGATTGTTATAGATTTATTTTTTCTTTTAAAATAATTTCACAAGGAAGTGTGTGTATAGATGTATTCTTCTAAAAGATTTGGTACATCCTTTATAAATATAAGGTATTTTTTTGTTTTTTTTAATAATCAATATTTTTTATTATGGTTTTGTGGGGTACAGTTAAGGGTTAGGTGTACAATTACGTTTCATTCAGGCACTCTGTTGATAAGTGATGTTTCCCCATCCCCAGACAGATATTTGCTACTGTTAATCCCAACTCCCTCCCTCCCCATATTTTCCCAGTACCATCAGTCATTTTCTTATAGTATTACATTGG
>NW_007064944.1:1595-4255 GCF_000164805.1 Carlito syrichta
CTGCTATTGTGACAATGCTGCGATAAACATACGTGTGCAGGTATCTTTTTTATAGAGTGATTTGTGTTCTTCAGGGTATATTCCCAGTAGGGGGATTGCAGGGTCATATGGAAGGTCAGTTTTTAGAGCTTTTAGGAATCGCCACACTGCTTTCCACAGAGGTTGCACTAGTTTACACTCCCACCAACAGTGTAGAAGTGTTCCCTTTTCACCACACCCTCTCCAGCAGCTGTTATTTTTTGAGTTGTTGATAATTGCCATTCTGACTGGAGTTAGGTGGTATCTCAGTGTGGTTTTGATTTGCATCTCCCTGATGATTAGTGAGGTTGAGCATTTCTTCATGTGTTTGTTGGCTTCTCGAATGTCTTCTTTTGTGAAGTGTCTGTTCATATCTTTTGCCCATTTTATAATGGAGTTGTTTGTTTTCTTCTTTTCAGTACGTTTCAGTTCCTTGTAGATCCAGGATGTTAAGCCTTTGTCAGACCTAGAGTTGGCAAATACTTTTTCCCAGTCTGTAGGCTGTCTTCCTGCTCTCTTGATGGTTTCTTTGGCTTTGCAGAAGCTTGTCAGTTTAATAAGGTCCCATTTGTCTATCTTCTCTCTTAAGTCCTGTGGGTTTCGGGTTTTGTACAGGAATTGGATGCCAGTTCCTGCTGTCCATGAGAGTATTTCCTTCCTTTTCTAACGTTCTTATGGTTTGAGGTTTTACATTGAGGTCTCTGATCCATTTGGAGTTAACCCTGTGTGCATGGGGATAGATAGGGGTACTGTTTCAATCTTCTGCATGTGGTCAGCCAGTTTTCCCAGCATCATTTACTGAATCGGTTCTCCTCTCCCCATTGGTAGGTGTTGGAGGCCTTGTCGAAGATGAGTTGGTTGAGAAATTGAGGTTTTGCTTCTGGAATCTCAATTCTATTCCATTGATCTATATACCTGTTCCTATACCAATACCAAGATGTTTTGATGATTGTAGGTTTATAGTAAAGTTTGAAGTCTGGTAATGTGATACCACCTGCTTTTTTTTTTCTGAGGATTGTTTTGGCTATTCTTGGATGTTTTTGTTTCCATATAAATTCCTGTGTTGTCTTTTCTAGATCTGAGAAGAATGTTGCTGGTAATTTGATGGGTATTTTATTGAATTTGTAGATCACCTTAGATAAGATGGACATCTTCACAATGTTGATTCTTCCAATCCATGAGCATGGAATATTTTCCCCCTTGTTTGTGTCATCTTTGATTTCTTTGAGCAGTGTTTTGTAATTTTCATTGTAAAGGTTTTTCACATCTCTGGTTAGGAAGATGACAAGGTATTTCTTTTTTTGTGGCTATTGTGAATGGAATTGTGGTTTTTATTTGGGTTTCTGTTTGTTTATTATTGGTGTAGAGAAATGCGATTGTCTTTTGTACATTTATTTTGTATCCTGAGACTTTGCCACACGCCTTTATCAGTGTAAGGAGGTTTTTGACAGATTCTCTTGGGTTTTCAAGGTACACAATCATATCATCTGCAAAGAGAGATAACTTGACTTCCTCTTTTCGTATTTGGGTACTCCTGATTGCCAGCTCTTCTCTGATTGCTCTAGTCAGGACTGCCAATACTATGTTGAACAGGAGGGGTGAGAGAGGGCATCCTTGTCTTGTTCCACTTTTCAGGGGAAATTGTTCCAATTTTTGTCCATTTAGGCGTATGCTGGCTGTGGGTTTCTCATAGATGGCTTTTACTATTTTGAGGTATGTTCCCCGTATGCGTAGTTGTTCAAGGGTTTTTATCAAGAAGGGGTGCTGGATTTTATCAAAAGCTTTTTCTGCATCTAATGATATAATCATGTAGTTTTTGTTTTGACATCTGTTGATGTATTTAATTATATTTATGGTTTTACGAATATTGAACCAGGCTTACATCCTCAGGTATGAAGCCTACTTGGTCATGATGGATGATTTTTGAGATGTATTGCTGAGTTCGGTTAGCGAGGATCTTGTTGAGAATTTTAGCATCTATGTTCATCAAAGATATTGACCTGTAGTTCTCTTTCTTTGTTGGGTCTTTACCTGGCTTGGGTATTAATGTGATGTTGGCTTCAGAAAATGATTTGGGGAGAGGTCCATCTTTTCCAATCACCTGGAATACCTTCAGTAGGATTGGTATCAGCTCCTCCTTAAATGTCTTGTAGAATTCTGCTGGAAAGCCATCTTGGCCAGGGTTTATTTTTGTAGGAAGTTTTTTTATTACGCAGTCGATTTCCTTGATTGTTATTGGTCTATTTTGGGTCTCAATTTCTTCTTGTTCCAACCTAGGTAAGTTGTATGATGTCAGAAAGTCCTCCATTTCCTTAAGGTTTTCAAGTTTGTTTTCATACAAGTTTATGTAGTAGTCTCTAATGATCTTTTGTATTTCTTCAGGGTCAGATGTGACTTCATCTTTTGTGTTTCTGATTTTGCTTATTTGGGTTTTTTCTTGTTTTTTCTTGGTCAGTCTAGCTAGGGGACCATCGGTCTTGTTTATCCTTTTGAAGTACCAGCTTTTAGTTTCATTGATATTTTGTATTATATTTTGTCTTCTATGTCCTGGATTTGGGCTTTTATTTTGGTGATCTGGATTTTTCTCCTGAAATTAGGGTTTTTGTGGTCTTGCTTTTCCAGCTTCTTTAGGTGGCTTCTTA
>NW_007064944.1:4275-4740 GCF_000164805.1 Carlito syrichta
GAGATTTTGGTAAGATGTTTCTTCATTTTCATTTGTTTCCAGGTATCTTTTGATCTCTGTTTTGATTTCATCATCGACCCAGGAGTTGATTAGCATCATGGATACATGTAGTGTCCATGTCTTTAGTTGTTTAGCATCATGGACTCATGTAGTGTCCATGTCTTTGTGCATTTTGGGGGGACTTTGTTGGTGTCAATGTTTATTTTCATTCCACTGTGATCTGAGAAGGTGCATAGTAGAATTTCGGTCCTTTTAAATTTGTTTATGCTTGATTTATGGCCAATTACGTGGTCAATCTTAGAATACGTTCCTTGCAGTGATAAGTAGAATGTATATTATGTGGTCTTTGGATGGAGTATTCTGTAGGTATCAATTAAGTCCATTTGGTCCAAAGTCACATGGAGCTTCTGGATCTCCTTGCTGATTTTTTTGTCCTGATGATCTGTCTAGGGTTGTGAGTGGGGT
>NW_007064944.1:4954-13461 GCF_000164805.1 Carlito syrichta
TTCTGTATATTTTTTGATTTTTAATAGATTGAAGGGTATCTTGTCTGAAATTAAGATCACTACTCCTCCTTTCTTTGCGTTCCGTTTGCCTGAAAGTTTGTTTCCCATCCTCTTACTCTGAGTCTGTGGGTGTCCTTTCTAGTAAGGTGAGTCTCTTGAAGGCAATAGATTTTTGCCTGATGATATTTTATCCATTTTGCCATTCTATGTCTTTTCATTGGTGCATTTAGTCCATTCACATTTAGGCTAATCATTGAAATGCAAGAGTTGATCCCTGTCATAAGATTCTTACAGAGTTGTTGTTCCTGTTTGTTTGTTGTCTCTCTTTGGGTTTTGGAGTTGGCTCATGTGTGTTTTTAATCTTTTGCCTGTACTCTTGTGAAGAATGTTGTTGTTCTTTTTTCTTTTTCTTCTGTGTTCAGTACTTTCTTAAGTGTTTCTTGTAGAGTTGGTCTCGTGGCAGTGAAGGTTCTTTGGGATTGGATATCTGGAAAAGATTTCAATTCTCCCTCACTAATGAAGCTTTGTTTGGCTGGGTATGTTATTCTTGGTTGAAATTGTTTACCTTTTAGGACTTTGAAGATTGGGCTCCAGGTTCTCCTAGCCTGAAGGGTTTCTGTGGATAAATCTGCTGCTATTCTAATTGGTCTTCCCTGGTAGGTAGTCTGGTTTTTTTCTCTTGCTGCCTTTAGGCTTTTTCTTAATAGATACTTTGTTTAGGCCAATTATTATGTGTCTGGGAGTTGGTCTTCTCATTTGTTGTCTTGCAGGGGTTCTCTGAATCTCCTTTGTTTGAATTTTTTATCCTTGATGAGATGAGGGAAGTTTTCTTGACTTCATGAAACGTTTGTTCCAGTGTCCCTTCTGTTTCTCTCTCTGTTTAGTAAGCCCAATTACTATTAGGTTCGGTGTCTTGAAGTGATCATTCATCTCTTGCAGGTTTTGGTCTGTCTTTTTGAGCTTCTTTTCTATGCTTTTGATAGTTTGGGTTAGTACTGTGTTTTGGTCTTCGAGCTTTGATATTCTTTCTTCTGCTTGACTGATTCTGCTTTCCAGGCTTATTAGTCTGTTATTTATTTCCATCACAGTATTCTTTACTGCTGTTATTTATGACATCAGCTCCTTCCTATTTTCCTCTTGTCTCTCCTCAACTTTTTAAATTCTCTCCATTAATGTCTTGATGTCTGGGTTTGTTACATGTGACCAGTCATTCTGGGTGTTCTTCATTTTTTGTGTTCCAGAATCTGTTTTTTCAGTGTCTGATCTCCCAGGGGTCTGTGTGAGACTTATATTCTTCTTTTGGTTTTTCTTCATTTGTGCGGTTTTTCCCCCTCACCACTTTTTCCTTCCCTCCATGTCACCGTCTTCTTTAATTCTGTTATTCAGGGGTAAAGGGATTGGTTTTACTTCTGTTTGTTCAATCTCCTATTCTTTATATATGCCCTCTTACTTTGTCCATTTCTGGAGTTGCACTGTAAGTTGGGGGTGGTCCTTTTTGAAGTTTTGAGGTTTACTTAAGGGGTTAGCTGTGATTCAAAATCGATCTGCAGGTCCTGGTATTCGCTAACAGGTGTGTGGATAATCTGGCACTCACTTCCCACTGCCTTGGAATCTGTCCGTGCAGTGGAGCTGTAGGATTACTCCCCTGAATCGCCAGCAGGTGGTTCTATCTCAGGTGGGCTCGCCCCAGAGGAGCTGGGGCTGGCCAGGGACCGTTAGAGACTGGAGGTGGATGCTTGCCTCAGGGAACACCATAGGAGACTCACGGCGGGCAGGACGTCTCGGTTGCAGGAGAGGTGGCAGTGATCCCAGCAGATCTTCCCTGAAGGGGCTTCAAGGAATGAAGCCATGGATCACCTCTGGCCCGGGTGGTGTGATGTGCTACCAGCAGCGGCAGTGGCGACAGCATCTGCGGCAGCGTCTACGCTGCAGTGGCTGTCCAGATCACTGCGATGCCACAGTGGTGGCAATGGCCTAGCTCCGTATGAACAGCAGGCTGTGATGTTGTGGTTCACAGTCCCCGGGGCGAGAGCTACAGACCCACTGCAGTTCTCCTTTGCAGAGGGATTCACAGACCAGGTTGCCCCATTGCCATCTTGCTGGAAGTCCTCTCTGGGAAAGATTGTAATTCTCCCTCGCTGATGAAGCTTAGCTTGACTGGGTAGGTTACTCTTGTTTCAAATTGTTTATCTTTTAGGACTTTGAAGATAGGGCTCCAAGCTCTCCTGGCCTGTAGGGTTTCTGTAGATAAATCTGCTGCTATTCTAATTGGTCTTCCATTGTAGGTGATCTGGCCTTTTTCTCTTGCTGTCTTTAGGATTTTTTCTTTTATGCCTACTTTGTTTAGGTGAATATTATGTGTCTAGGAGTTGGTCTTCTCATTTGTTGTCTTGCAGGGGTTCTCTGTATCTCTTGTGTTTGAATTTTGCATCACTGATTAGATAGGGGAAGTTTTCTTTAGTGATCTCATGGAAAGTTTGTTCCAGTGTGGTCTCTGTCTCTCTTTCTGACTCAGGAAGTTCAATCACTCTTAGGTTCAGTCTCTTGAAGTAATCAGTCATCTCTTGAAGGTTTTGTTCTGTCTTTTTGAGCTTATTTTCTGTGTTTTTAAGATTTTGGGTTAGTTCTATATTTTGGTCCTCAAGGTGTGAGATTCTTTCTTCTGCTTGGGTAATTCTGCCTTCCCTGCTTATCAGTTTATTATTTATTTCATTCACAGTATTCTTTATTGCTGTTTTCTCAGATATCAGTTCCTACCTAATTTCTTCTTGTCTCTCCCCAATTCTTTTTAATCTCTCCATTAATGTCTTGATATCTAGGTTTGTTGTTTCAGACCTTTCATTCTGGGGGCTCTTCATTGATTGTGTTCAGAAGTCAGTTTTCTCAGTGTCTGCCCTCCCAGGGGTCTGGGAGAGACCCATACTCTTCTTTTGGTATTTCTTCATTTGTGTAGATTTTTTTCTCTCTCTCCCCCTTTCCCTCCCCTTCTTTAACTCTGTTTTTGAGGGAAGGTGGGGTTGTTTTTGTTTCTCTTCTGCAATATCCTGTTCTTCCTTATGAGGGTCTTCTGGATTTGTTCACTTTTGAGGTTGGAGTGTGGGCTGCAGAGTGTACTTTTTGCAGTTTTCAGGTTTAATTGAAGGGGAAGTTGTGGTTCAGAATGTATATGCTGATTCTAGCATCCACGAACAGGTGTATGAGCACACTGAAACCTATTTCCCTCAGCCTGACAATCTGTCCTTGCTGCAGTATGTAGTCTTGGTCCGTAGATTAAAAAGGGGGTCTAAAAGAGGAAAATAATGGTGGAAGGGGGGTCAATAGGAAGTTAGAAAGAGAGAAGAGTGAGAGGGAAAACAGACATACATTCCAACTAACAGGTGAGAAAGAGACACAAGGCTGGAAAGAAGTGAAGAAAGACACATAAGAAAGATTCCCTAAAGAATACTGAGAGCTACACAGATATAGACCAATAAAATCAAGAAACAGTGTACCTCAGAAGGCAAACCACAAACGTGATCAAAACAAACAGTCAAAATGATAAAATCATAAGTCAAAATAAGAGATCAGACTAAAGTCACTTCGGCTCTGATCTCCAGCCTCTCCCCTTTGTTTCGCGTTGCAGGCAGATAGATTTACTTGCAGTTTGGGTTTGCTTTTTTTTAGTCTGTTGCCTGTTTCAGTCTCTGATTCAGTGTAGGGTGGGGCTTTGTCTCCTATTTAGCTACGTCATCTTAGGAACTCATGTAGGGTTTGTTGATAGGTGGGCAGGGCAATGGAAGTCTCTGCCTGGAGAATGGCCGAGGCAGTTCTTGCAGATCCATTTCTCTCTGCTTGTCTGTGTTCCCAAGCTTGGGGTCATGTGCTGAGTGCCTCAGCAAGGGTGAGCCCTGATCTCCAGAGCTCCAAAGCTGCAAACAGCAGGTGGTGAGTGGCAAGAGTGGCCATGGGCCCCCGCAGGGTACTTCAGCCAGGAATGGGACCCGTGTCTCTGAGGGGCAGGTGCCCAGAGCCTCCCTGAGTGAGCGGCGGCTTGGTGCTGGGTGCTGGGCATGAGACGATGTAGCTTGGGAGGGAGCTGAGACCTGAGACTCCCACGCATGCTGTGGAACAGCAGCAGCAGGGGGCCACAGTATCCAGCCCTGCATGGGAACGAAGGTACCTGGGTCTCAGACCAGTGTGGCTGGTGGTGGGCTGGGGGATGTGAGAAGAAAAGTAAGAGTCTTTTTGGGAACTTACATTCAGAGAATCTCACAAGTCCACCTATGCCGTTGACATCTTGTCACAATTCTCAATCTTAATTATTAATACAGTAAAATGAGATGAGTATATGAAGAAATAGACTGCATTGATGGACATGATGGTTTAATACATTAAGATAAATAAAAAGTATATTATGTAATTTATCAATATATTGAATGTATTTTATTAAGTGACAACCAGAACTTTTGGAAAATGTATTTTTAAAAAATAATTGTATGTAAAAATTTAAATCCAGGAATAGATTAAAATATTTTTTCAAATTAAGATGTCCTTACATTGTTAGGTTTTGGGTCAAAGCTTAAAGCAAAATACAGTAAACAATTTGAGGCTCTTGCTGGGACAAGCAAAAGGAAGATTTATGAACAACTCAGAAACAGATCTAGCCATTTCAAGGGCTTAGAATAGATTTCCGTGTCCTCAGAGCAGGCAAAAGTCATAAATTCAGTGCTCAATGAGAAGCACAGATCATTACACAAAGTTTACTTCTGAAACGTTAACAAAATCACATTCAGCATGATATGTATGAAACCAATTTTGTGTAAATCTAAGATACATACAGTTCAAATATTGGTTAAAAATAAAATAAATTGTATTCTCCTCTTTAAAAAATAATTAAAAACGGATTTTTTTCTAATCATACATTATGAGCAACTTGAGAAATGCAGAATGACTCTTTTAAACCATTAAAAATATCAGACAGTAAGCAGTGCAGGAATTGGATCTCTTAGAGTAGATGGAACACTGGAATGATCCCTAGGATCATCTCATATTTTCCTCTGTGTGCACTCTCAGGGCCAAGGAAAGAGCGGGGCCATGGAGCACAGTACAATGTCTCCCTGCAAGGTGGAGACTTGATTTCAGGAGACCAGATACCTGGAATTTGGGGGATAACAGGAAGGAACTATATAAGAAAAAAGATCCAGCCAGGCTCGGTGGCTCAGCCTGCAATCCCGTGCCTTGGGAGGCTGAGGTGAGTGGATTGCCTGAGCCCATGGGTTCAAGACGTGCCTGGGCAACTTGACAAGACCTCATCTCTACAATAAATCCAAAATTAGCCGGGTGTGGTAGCACGTGCCTGTAATTCTGGCTACTCAGAAGGCCGAGGCTGAAGGATTGCCAGAGCAGCACGTCGAGGCTGCAGTGGCAGGGAGTGGCCAATGTACTCCAGTCTGGGTGACAGAATGAGACTCCAACGCAAAAAAAAAGAAAAAAAAGAAAAAATATCCAAGAATATGAGTAGCATTTTCTAATATATTTCCTCAAACCCAAATCCATATTTTAAACATGAAAAAAGTACAAGGTGAGACAATAGATAAACAAGGAGTTGAGAGGGAAGCAGTTTTCACAACCTACAGGAATCTATGAATATCTTGAGCTCCAACCCAAAGAGAAAGTCCATTTTCATCTCTTGATAGTGTTCAACTAATACCTTAAAATATTTTACACAGGTACTAAATTTTTCCTAAACAATATTTTATTCTAGCTGTTAGTCTCCTGTACTTTTCCCTGCAGGTTCTCCTGGAGTCATATCTGTGTGTGCCTGAGGATGAGGCTGATTATTACTGTAAGGTGTATAAAAGTATTGCTAACAATAGTGATAGACACAGATGCAGACGTGGAAAAAAAATCTCTCAGCTTTTTAGGTACCACACTCATTAATTTTACTGGAGTGGTGTAGATCTTCACTTATAATAAAATTATGTAAAACAGAAGATTCTTGTTTAAAATGGTGCCACAGTAAAATTCTCCCTCACTTGTTGCAAGCAGTGCTCCTAAAGACTCTAAAACGTTAAAAGTAAAAACACAAATATTGATAGAAATTCCTTAAATACTAACATTATAAGCCATTTTCACTATTAAAAAAGATGCAGGATAGAAATAAAATTAATTCAGATGACAACATATAATACTATGATATATGCCATACACATCTTAAATATGATATATTATGCATATATTATATATAAAATATTTCATGACTCAGTTGCCTGCTCGCTCGCTTCCTGGCGCTGCTGTGGGACCACCACCGCATTTCCTGCTCACCCGCTGCCCCGTTTTGTGAACCTGGGGCAGCCGCGGCTGGCTGGCCCACACTTCCGAGAGACACTCAGGTCACATGAAGCGGAGCCGGAGAAGACCAACAAATTAGTCAAGGATGAGAAGTCGCTCATAGGCATGCTCAAGAGCTGAGTGTGGCACTTCCCAAGAGGCAGCCACACCTGTTGCTTGCTAAAGTACAAAGCCTGCACCCTGCATGGACTTCTTACCTGGCCTGGCTGTCCCAAGGCCTCACAGTGGCAAGATGGCGATGGGGCAACCCGATCTCTGAAGCCCTCTGCAAAGGAGATCTACAGTGGGTCTCTGACTCTTGCCCTGGGGGGCTGGGGACCCCAACATCGCAACCTGCTCTTCATACAGAGCTCGGCTGTTGCCACCGCTGGGACATCGCAATGGACTGGACAGTTACTGCGGCGCAAACAGTGCTGCTGCTGCTGCCGCTGTAGCCCCTTCCCCTGCCGCCACTGCCGTTGCCGCCGCTGCCATGGCCTCTGTGATGGGTAGCATATCACACCACCTGGGCCGAGGCGATCCACATCAAACCCCTTCAGGGAAGATCTGCTGGGATCGCTGCCACCTCTCCTGAGTCCGAGACTGTCCTGCCTGCCCGGCGTAAGGCTCCTGTTGCCTACTCAGAAGCAGGCAGCCATCTTGCTCCTGTCCGGCCCCACCCCCTCTAGGGCGAGCAGCTGAGATAGCACCACCTGGTGGTGATTCAAGGTAACAACACAGAAACGGGAGAAACAAGCTTGATAAAGACATAGACCAGAGTGCTGAACGAGGATAATCTGAACTGTCCTTCACAGCAGACCAGGGGCAACTGACCCTAACTGCAAACTAATTTAACAGCTTGTAAAGAAACCTAGAAATCAGACCTGAAAGGACACTGGACTTAAATGAAATTTCTCAGATTGTGCTTCATTGATTCTATTAATTTAATGACTTAATTCTATTCCTACTGTATTGTTCCCTTTTTCTTTATTCCTTTTCCTTTTCTACTCTTTTCTTCTCTCTGGAAACCATATCTTTGTATAGAGGAACAGCACACTAACAAGGTGGTTGGTTAGCTTGTATGTTAGCATCACTATATGTATTATTTTAATTTTTTTGTATGAGAGTTGGTTCGTCTGTAGCTGTGGTCTATTGTTTTTATCTGTCTCAGTATAGGCCTCTCTCTCTATTTGTTGGCACACTTGTTTGTTTACCCCCTTATTCCTCTATCTCTCCACTCCTCTCTTCAACCCATTATCTGCTCCATTCTCTCCCCTTTGCTAACCACATTTTATTTCAGGGAGTAAACCTACAGTCCCACTGCACGGACAGATACCAGGGCAGTGGGAAGTGGGTTCCACATTATCCACACACCTGTCAGTGAATACCAGGACCTGCAGACAGATTTTGAATCACAGCTCTCCCCTTAAATACATCTCAAAACTGCAAAAAGGACCACCACCAACCTACAGTGCAACTTCAGAATTGAACAAAGTAAGAGGACATACATAAAGAATAGGAGATTGAACAAACAGAAGTAAAACCAATCCCTTTACCCCTGAATAACAGAATTAAAGAAGACGGTGATGTGGAGTGAAGGAAAAAGTAGGGAGGGGGAAAAACCGCACAAATGAAGAAAAACCAAAAGAAGAATATAGGTCTTACACAGACCCCTGGGAAATCAGACACTGAGAAAACAGATTCTGGAACACAAACAATGAAGAGTCCCCAGAATGACTGGTTACATGCGACAAACCCAGACATCAAGACATTAATGGAGAGAATTTAAAAAATTGAGGAGAGACAAGAGGAAAATAGGAAGGAGCTGATGTCAGAAATGACAGCAGTAGAGAATACTGTGATGGAAATGAACAACAGACTAATAAGCATGGAAAGCAGAATCAGTCAAGCAGAAGAAAGAATCTCAGAGCTCGAAGACCAAAACACAGAACTAACACAAAGTGTCAAAAGCATAGAAAAGAGGCTCAAAAAGACAGAACAAACCTGCAAGAGATAAATGATCACTTCAAGAGACCAAACCTAAGAGAATTGGGCTTCCTGAGGCAGAAAGAGAAAGAGAAGTCACACTGGAACAAACATTTCATGAAAACATAAAAGAAAATTTCCCTCATCTCATTAAGGATGAAAAAATTCAAACACAAGAGATTCAGAGAACCCCTGCAAGACAACAAATAAGA
>NW_007064944.1:13841-16615 GCF_000164805.1 Carlito syrichta
CTGTAAGACCCTTATGACAGGGATCAACTCTTGCATTTCAATTATTAGCCTAAATGTGAATGGACTAAATGCACCACTGAAAAGGCATAGACTGGCAAGATGGATAAAATGTCATCAGGCAACAATCTATTGTCTTCAAGAGACTCACCTCACTGGAAAGGACACACACAGACTCAAAGTAAGAGGATGGGAAACAAACTTTCAGGCGAATGGAAAACAAAAGAAAGGTGGAGTAGCGATCTTAATTTCAGACCAAATTCCCTTCAAGCTATTAAAAATCAAAAAAGATACAGAAGGCCACAACATAAGGATAAAAGGGTCAATCCATCAACAAGAAATATCTATCCTAAACATATATGCACCCAACATAGGTGCGCCAACTTTCATAAAGCAACTTCTAGGAAAACTAAAGAAAGATATTGACTCTAACACTATCATAACTGTGGACTTTAATACCCCACTCACAACCCTAGAGAGATCATCAGGACAAAAAATCAGCAAGGAGATATGGAACTTCAATGTGACTTTGGACCAAATGGACTTAATTGATACCTACAGAACATTCTACCCAAAGACCACAGAATACACATTCTACTCATCACCACATGGAACATATTCTAAGAGCGACTGCATACTCGGCCATAAATCAAGCACAAGCAAATTTAAAAGGACCAAAATTCTACCAAACACCTTCTCGGACCACAGTGGAATAAAAATAAACATTGACACCAACAAAGTCCCCCCAAAATCCACAAAGACATGGACACTAAACAGCTTGATGCTAAACAACTACTGGGTCAACGACAAAATCAAAACAGGGATCAAAAGATACCTGGAAACAAATGAAAATGAAGAAACATCTTACCAAAATCTCTGGGATGCTATGAAAGCTGTAGTAAGAGGGGAATTTATATCCCTAGAAACACACATGAAAAAAATGGAAGGAACAGAAATTCACAACCTAACAAGCCACTAAAGAAGCTGGAAAAGCAAGACCACAAAAACCCTAATTTCAGCAGAAGAATCCAGGTCACCAAAATAAAAGCCCAAATGCAGGACATAGAAGACAAAAAGATAATACAAAAAAATCAATGAAACAAAAAACTGGTTCTTGGAAAGGATAAACAAGATTGATGGTCCCCTAGCTAGACTGACCAAGAAAAAATGAGGAAAAAACCAAATAAGCACAATCAGAAACACAAAAGATGAAGTCACTTGTGACCCTGAAGAAATACAAAAGATCATTAGAGACTACCTCGTACACTTGTATGGAAACGAACTTGAAAACCTTAAGGAAATGGAAGACTTTCTGACATCACACAATCTGCCTAGGTTGGAACAAGAAGAAATTGAGACCCTAAATAGACCAATAACAATCAAGGAAATCGACTACGTAATAACAAAACTTCCTACAAAAAAATCCCTGGTCCAGATGGCTTTCCAACAGAATTCTACAAGACATTCAAAGAGTAACTGATACTAATCCTACTGAAGGTATTCCAGGCGATTGAAAAAGGTGGAACTCTCCCCAAATCATTTTATGAAGCCAACATCACATTGATACCCAAGCAAGGTAAAGATCCAACAAAGAAAGAGATCTACAGGCCAATATCTTTGATGAACATAGATGCTAAAATTCTCAACAAGATCCTAGCAAACCGGATTCAGCAATACATCTCAAAAATCATTTACCATGACTAAGTAGTCTTCATTCCTGGGATGCAAGGCTGGTTCAACATTCGTAAAACCATAAATGTAATTAAATACATCAACAGATGTTAAAACAAAAACTACATGATCATATCATTAGATGCAGAAAAAGCTTTTGATAAAATCCAGCACCCCTTCTTGATAAAAACCCTTGAACATCTAGGCATACGGGGAACATACCTCAAAATAGTAAAAGCCATCTACGAGAAACCCACAGCCAGCATACTCCTAAATGGACAAAAATTGGAACCAATTTCCCTGAAAACTGGAACTAGACAAGGATGCCCACTCTCACCCCTCCTGTTCAATATAGTATTGGAAATCCTGGCTAGAGCCATCAGAGAAGAGGAGGCAATCAGAAGTATTCAAATAGGAAAAGAGAAAGTCAAGTTATCTCTCTTTGCAGAATATATGATTGTGTACCTTGAAAACCCAAGAGAATCTGTCAAAGGCCTCCTTACATTGATAAAGGCCTTTGGCAAAGTCTCAGGATACAAAATAAATGTTCAAAAGACAATCACATTTCTCTACACCAATAATAAACAGAAACACAAATAAAAAACTCAATTCCATTCACAATAGCCACAGAAAATGAAATACCTTGGCATCTTCCTAACCAGAGACGTGAAAGACCTTTACAATGAAAATTACAAAACACTGCTCAAAGAAATCAAAGCTGACATGAACAAGTGGAAAAATATCCCATGCTCATGTATCTGAAGAATCAACATTGTGAAGATGTCCATCTTACCTAAGGCAATCTACAAATTCAATGCAATATTCATTAAATTACCAACAACATTCTTCTCAGACCTAGAAAAAACAACACAGGAATTCATATGGAAACATAAACGACCAAGAATAGCCAGAACAATCTTCAGCAAAAAAAAAAAAAAAAAAGCACGTGGCATCACATTACCAGACTTCAAACTTTTCTATAAAGCTACAATCATCAAAACAGCTTGGTATTGCTACAGGAACAGGCATATAGATCAATGGAATAGAATTGAGATTCCAGAAGCAAAACCTCATTTCTCAACCAACTCATCTTCGACAAAGCCCCC
>NW_007064944.1:17039-30786 GCF_000164805.1 Carlito syrichta
TACAACAAACACATGAAGAAATGCTCAACCTCACTAATCCTCAGGGAGATGCAAATCAAAACCACACTGAGATACCACCTAACTCCAGTCAGAATGGCAATTATCAACAACTCAAAAAATAATGTTGGTAGATCTGGCATATCCTGGTATGAGCAGAAGCATGGGAGTCCTCCTCGGTATCTCCTATACTACTTCTCAGACTCTTATGAGCACCAGATCTCTGGGGTCCCAAGTTGCTTCTATGGATCCAAAGATGCCTCAGACAATGCTGGAATTCTGCACATCTCTGGGATGTAGCCTGAGGATGAAGTTGGCTCTTACTTCATGACTGAGGACAGTGGTACTTCTTATAGTGACACAGGTAGACGATGACATGAGACAAAAACCCAAGTCTGCTAGGATCCTGAATAGTAATTATTTTTTAAATTTCAAAATAACTTTTAAACACACTAAATATACCTGGCTCACAGTGGATCTTTCTCCAATTTCAAATTCAATAATTTGAAGCCCCATTGAACTAAATGCAAATACAATAACATTCTCGACATGGTAACAAAATATTGTCTGGTGACAGCTTGTGAAGTTAGATTTTTTTCTCTTGAAATAAGAGAAACCAGCCTCACATAACTTTTTTCTGTTCAAGGGCCCACAGACCATCCCAGCAGATGGATAGTCCCCTATATCATGGTCTGTGCACTTCAAGGAATCAGAGCTTAGATATCCTCGTCCCTCTCTAGTTGTCTGTGCTCAGGGCTGGCCAAGGCTCTTGGTGTTCATGGAATGAGGCCCTAGAATATGAGGTTCTGCATGAGAACAAATGAGGAACTGGAGGCACTGAGCTGACCTGGCACACTCACAGGGAGGCTGAACAATCAGTTGCAAAGGGAGTAAGAGGGGAATTAGGGGGGATTTAGGGGCCCGTGGTACTGAAAAAACTGAGTCTGCTCCAGGAAAGTAGAATGAAGTCAGCCCCATGGATATGTTAAAGACCCGAGGAACCCAGCAGAAATTAACTCACATGCCTGGTTATGCTCAAGTAACATTAGTGTGTTGAGCAGCCTAGAAGTCATTAGAACCTGGAGAAAATGAATGTCTGAGTACAGACCCTTCAAAAGACTTCCACACATTCTATTATTTTGAATGGGGTCTTCAGTAAGAGCCACTGAGCCATCAGGACTCTCTTTCAGAATGGCTGTGTAGTGTTACGTTGGCCTGATGACCCAGAGCATAGGGGCATAGAAGTTCATTGGGATAGTCCTGTAAGGTCAGGTTTCTAGGTCAGTTCACTCCAGAAAATACTTAACTGGTTCTTACATTCTCAAGTAAGTGGTTTCAACCCTGAAATGTGACATTTGTGCACCTGGGCACCAGCAGCCTCATGAGCACTGTTCTCTGACTCACAGAACTAATTGCTATTTCATTCTCCAGTGCCCCAGGAATCATTGTCCAAGGCTGATATTCAGACAGATGCACAAGAACCGTAACAGGAATAAATTTACTAAAACTTATGACTAGGATGACTGTCTGGGCTGAGAATAAGAGACAAATGGGGAGTAGGAAACCCAATGCCAAACAGGAAGACACACAGTATGCCAAATTCTGGAGCCATCATGTTGAAATTACTCATCTGTTAACTTTCTTTAATCATTGGAGAAGAAGGTCTTTAGGGGCCAAAGTAGTATCAAGGGATACTCTCTTCCTTTACTGCCTTCCTCATGCCTTTTAGACACAAATGGTAGCATCCCATTATTATTATTACCATTTTCTGTTCTTAAATCGAGGGTCCTGATTGAGATTATAATGATCCCACCAATTCTTACTAATCCAATACCCTGATGGTATTTATATGTGTGTATACATGGATGCACACACCCATATATATATAAATAAACACATAAACATATATTTGCATATGTAAATATATATATACAGGCCCAACTCAGGGATACTATGGGTTTGGCTCAAACTTACTGCAATGTAGCATTATTACAATAAATCATTATAAATAGTCATGCGATTTGTTTGGTTTCCCAGTGCATAAAAAAGTTATGTTTACATTATACTGTAGTATTTTAAGTATGCAAAGGCATTATGTATAAGATAAATGTACATGCCTTAATTAAAAAGTACTCTGTTGTAAAAATGTTAACAATTATCTAGGGCTTCCACAAGTAATAATCATTTTGATACTAGAAGTCTTACCTCTATTTTGACTGATCAGAGTGATGGCTGCTGATGGCTTCACGGGTTTTGGAAATCTCTCAAATGAGAATAACAGTGAAGTTTGCTGCATCTATTGACTCTTCTTTTTTATGAATGATTTCCTTGTAATATGTGATACTATTTATAGTATTTTACTCATAGTGTTGATAGAGTATGCAAATTAGGCTAGGAAAACTTCAGGTTAGGGAAAAGGTTCAAGTTCATTAATACCTGCAGCAAACCTGTTAGGTAAGTGGCCTAGCTGTAGAAATATTCATGTATACCTAAACACCTAATAGACGCTCTTGAAACATCTGCTGTACTCTAGTGTTTTAACTCAATCACCAAGGCAGTAGCTAGCTTAGAGTCCCCCCAGTACCATGCTCATCAGTAGCCAAAGCTGACCTAAGATAACCATGATACACTTTTACCATTATTATACACTTATAAGATCAGTAGCATTGTGGTTTTACAAAATCTCCAGCCCCAGGGTACCATGGCAGTCCTACTACGACCTTATAAGGTCTGAAACTCTCCTGCCCAGAGAGTGGTAAATGTACCTAAATATTAAGCCCTAAGAACATATATTTCTAGAAAAATCTCACCTTAAACCAACTCTCTTATACTCATAAGGATAAAAGTTATAGCACAGTGACAGCTGGGTCAAAATCATCAGTTTTTCTATTTTTATTTTAAAGACGTGGGGTACAATTCAGAGTTAGGCATACAAATGTTCATTATGCAGGTACCCTTGTGGAAGAGGTGATCTCCTCCCTTCCCTGGCAGTTTCCCTCAGTGGCCAATCCTGCCACCCCACTCCTGGCAGTTTCCCACTACTGACAATTCCTTCTTTATAGTATTATGATAATTGTTCAATGTTCACTTATGAGTAAGAACATATGGTATTCTGTTATATGTTTATGTGATAGATCACTGAGTATGATATACTGTAAATCAGTCCAAGTTGCTGAAAGGGCATATGTTTGTCTTTCTTTATGGTTCCATAATATTCTATCATGTATATGTACCACATTTTTTTGTCCAGCCCAGCTTTGATAGGCAGCAAGGTTGGTTCCATGTTTTTGCCATTGTGAATAGAGCTGCAACAAACCTGTATATGCATGTATCATTTTGTAGAATGATTTGAGTTCTCCAGGTATATTGCCAATAGGGGGATTGCTGGGTGATATGGAGGGTCGATTTCTAGTTCTTTCAGAAATCGTCACACTGTCTTCCAAAGAGATTGCAATAATTTGCTTTCCCACAAGCAGTGCAGAAACATTCTTTTTTCTCCACATCCTCACCAGCATCTGTTGTTGCTTGTTTTATTAATAATGGCTATTCTTACTGGGGTTAGGTGGTATCTCAGTGTGGTTTTGATTTGCATTTCTCTGATGAGCGAGGTTGAGCATTTTTTCATGTGTCTGTTGGCTGCCCATATATCTCCTTTTGAGAAGTGTCTACTCATGTTTCTTGCCCACTTTGTAATGGGAGAATCAGCAGCTTTTCATAAGCTGTTTCAACTTGTTCTCTTTTCTTGAGAGTGTACTCTTCTTTTTCCTAATAAAGCTGCTTGCCTATCTTGCTTTTCCTTGTGTCTTTTTATGAATTCATTCCAAAGGAGAACACCAGAATCCAATAGTGACCATCTTATACCGGAAAGATTCCCTCCCCTGCCACTTTCCTAGTAACAAATTAGTGATGACTCTATCAAGGCCTTGGAGTAGGATTTCTCTAGCCTCCAGTGAGTTTGGGTGCTTGTCCGCTGGGGCTGGAGCACCCTGTCTTGCTCTGTCACTATTATGCTGTCAACCTCTCTCCCTGATTGCTCACCACTTCTCAACTATTAATGACCTTGCACTTTCTTTTCTGTAACATAGAGGCTGGAGTGGGGGAGATATGAGAATTCTTTACAATACAGATGGTTCACAGGGAAAGGATTTTTCATTTCTCTGTTTCTCAGCCTTCTCACAAAATCCTGGGACACCTATAGCAAAACCCCCCTCAGCTTTCAACCCACTGCCACTACCAACCAAGACTCAGTTTTGGTTCACTTTGATGGGTGACTAGAGAAGGTGGTGGGGCTTCTAGCCCTTACCAAGTAGAAGTGGGGTTTTGAAGTTCTTCCTGCCAGAAGTCTTGTGAGAGTGGCAGAGGCTTGCCCCAAGCCAGCCCACCGAATGAGAAAAAATATTTGCCAGCTGCATATATGACAAAGGCCTAACATCCAGGTTCTATAAGGAACTCAATTGTTCAAAAAGGAAAACAAACAAACAATAGTCCCAATAAAAAATAGGCAAAAGACATTAAAAGACACTTCTCAAAAAAAGACATGCAAGCAGCCAACAGGCACATGAAAAAATGCTCAGCTTCACTAATCATCAGAGAAATGCAAACCAAAACCCCATTGAGATACCACCTAACTCCAGTAAGAATGCATCATTAATAAAACAAAACAAACAAACAAAAAACAACAGATGCTGAGGAGGGTGCAGAGAAAAGGGAATGCTTCTACACTGTTGGTGGGAGGGCAAATGAGTTCAACTTCTATGGAAAACAGTATGGCAATTCCTAAAAGAACTAGTAACTGACCTTCCATATGACCCAGCAATCCTCCTTCTGGGAGTATACCCTGAGTAATGTAAATAAGTCTACAAAAAAAGCAATGTTCTTTCTAAAGTGTGACCTTCCTACACTGGTCTCCAGGAGCCACATTAGTACTGGGTTTGCTTTCTATTTTATCCTTCAGATTTATAGGAATGGATGTCCAAGTCTGATCTCCAGGCAGAAACAAAAAACTGTCACACAGGAAGAACTCATTTGGATTAAGAAATTTAACCAAGTAGTTGGAGAATAAGGAAAATGTGGAGAACAAGGGAAGTCTCAATTGTAAAAACAAGACCTCCATAATCAGAGTTCTAGGGCCATCTGTTTCATAGCCTGGATTTTTCTCTCCTTTACCTTCATAAGTCATCAGACAAGGTAATTCTATTAAGGAAAAATCAAAGAACACTAGAGGCTCATTTGCATATGTATGAAATAGACAGAGATGGAGATAGAGATATATAGATATATAATTAATAAATATATTTCCTGAAAAAAACCAAACTAAAGGGAGAATTCCACCAAACATGTAGAAAACTTTTGCACAACTTAAAATAGAGAACATGCAACCCACACTTATTTTATTATTCTGAGATAACTGTGAAACCCAAGCCAACAAGAAATATATTAGTTTGGAAATATAACAATTGCATTTATGGACAAAGATATAATCCTTGTTAAACTGTTGATCACCAGGGAGAACTTAGGAAGAGAACAGGACTTTTGTGTAGTCTGTGGGAGATGATGAATGTGAATTTGGAGGAACAGCAGGTTTGAGAGGCGCTGGGCCCTATGCTAGATGCCAAAGTCAGAGAAAAAGTCTTGGAACTCCCAGTGCTGGTGTTTTCACACACTGTTGGGGAGAAATACAAAGCTCTGAACACACTGCAGTGGGACTCACTGGTACTCTAGCCTAGGACAGGCAGAATGCATTATCATAGTCCATTACACCTCCTCCTGCAGTAGGGTGAATGGGGCAGTGAAGCCTGTTGCCACCAGACCCATACAGTCACACTTGCTGGGCCCCAATATTCATTAAACAATTCAGTTCAGTTACACAATCCAATCACTTCATGGTGCTATATAAGAACACTTACTATTTGGATTCCACTACCCTTTACTGTCTTGTAATTTCCATTCAATTTGCTCAATGCTACTATCAAAGAATAATTTTACCATACCATCAATATGCCAATATCTACATGTGATTTCATTTTAAAATTTTCTCTCTCTCTTCTAAAAATACAGTGTTTTCCTTGTACATACTGCATGACCCCACTCTTCACTCACACCCAGGTCATAGTTGCTTTCTTCCCTGGTCCCTGTGGAAGGAGATGTTCAGGACTTCACTCTCAGAACACTCCAGATTCTCTCTTCACCGCAGCATTCTCACATTGCACATTGTCATGTCTTCTATATTTCCTTGTCTATTAATCTAGAAATGCATCAACAAAAAATCATGTTTATTAATATCAGTTAACTTGAGACACCACGGTCCATGGATATTTCTAGCACGGATTGACTAGGACCTTAGGACAATTTTCCTAAAATAATTTATATACCAACACTGACATTTGGTCAGTGATCAGCACGGGTCAATCTGGGTTTGTCTCAAGGTCAGCACAGTGGACCCCACAACAGTGCCACTTCCCTAGCTCCAAACTTCCAGGACTGGGATATTGGTGACTGTTTTGCTAATGAGGGCTTATTTGTTGTTTTTTTGTTTTTGTTTACTGGTTGACAGAGTCTTCTGCTCAGAAATGTGTGGAAGGTTCCAGCAGCTGTGTCTACCCTAACCACTCCCTACCATAGGACAAAATTTGAGTCTCACTCACCAACCCACTGTGTCTAAAAAATTAACCTCAGATTGCAGCTGCTTCATAGGGTAGGAAAGAGGTCACCAGGAGAGGAGAACTAATTTGTATAAATAGTTCCTCCTCTTTAAGACCTGAGGAGAAGTTAAAAGAGACCTTAGTCAGCCAACTTCCAACCTGGGGCTACAGAGGAGTGTCCACCATGGACTGGAATACTTTTATCGTTGTACATCTCTCTCATTACACAGATGAAAATATATTTTAGGTGTCCAGGGTTAGTTCATCAGGTTGTATCAGCCTGTTTGTCTCAAACTTCCAAGACACAGAATCTTGGTTCCTGCCCCAGGACCCACATGTGTCTGTGTTTGCAGGTTCCCTCTTCTAGTCTGTTCTGACACAGTCACCTTCCTTCTCTGCATCTTCTGGAGCATCAGCCAGACTCGCCTGCACCCTAAGCAGTGGCTTCAGTGTTGGTAATTACTGGGTATATTGATAACAGCAGAAGTCAGGGAGCCCTCCTTGGTTTCTACTGAGATTCTATTCAGACTCACAAAAGGACCAGGGATCCAGGGGACCCCATCCACTACTCTGGATCAAAACATGTCTTGGCCAGTGCAGGGATTCTGCATATTTCTGAGCTCCAGCCTGAGGATGAGGCTGGCTATCACTGCAATACATTTGACAGCAGTTCTAAGTCACACAGTACTCCAGACTCCAGGGAAAGTGAGACAAAAACATCCCCATTGCTATCCTGGTGTGATGCAATCACCCCTACTGGAGTCTTACAAACTTGCTCAGGGGATGTCTTCTGTTGTCAGATTTGCAACCAGCATCTGAATTTCCTCAGACAATTATATCTGATAACAGAATATAATTTTTTTCTGGTTAACTTTTAGATCAATCAATTCTCTTATCTTCTCTCCCTGATCATGTTTTTTCAGGCAGAAATTACTTGCATGAAGACAAATATTTTTGGAATGGAAACGTTAAAGTATTCTCAAGTGGTTGATTCAAGCCATGCCCAGATCAGGGTCTAGGAGTGATTCAGAGGTGCTTCTGGTGTAGTGCTTCAATATGGGCCTCAGCTACAACATCAGCATGGAGAAGGGATTTTTATTCTCCAGTAGCAATGAACCAACACACACTTAAAAATAAAAAGAATATATAATAACATTAATATGAAATATATGAGGGTGATAATGAAAACATTGAAAGTCTTGTAAACAGAAAATTACAACATATTAAACATTATACATAACTACAATAATATCAAACATTACAAGATCAATTATAGAAGACTTAAATAATTAACAAATATTCCTTTTGTGGTTAGAAAACCTTAACAAAGTTTTGGGCTACCAGTAAGAATTTGCGATATACTTAGGTGGTATGTGGGTGAAATTTGGGCTTCTAGCCAGCCATCACTCCTTCTGGTAGTGGACCACATACCCATAGGTATAATATATCTTGTCAAATGTATCTAAAAACACAAAACAAAGTCTTCTGGAAAAATAGCTTTGCAGAGAATAATTAGACAGGGTATCTCAACAAAGAAATCAAAACAGTACACGAAGACCTCAGTGAAACATTAACCCTGGGACAATCCTGCTCAAGTTCCATAAAACTCAACTGTATCTGAGGCCTGGGAAGTGAAGGAAGTCAGTTTTTGAGACCAAGAGCACACATGCCATTTGAGTGATCTAGGTGAGCCGAGAGATGATAGCTTCAGTCAGGAAGGAAGACAGACCATGTGTGGGACATGCCGCTCTGAGGCTGATAGGCAAGGCTTGAGCTCTGCAGGCCTGGGGTCGGCGATACTGGGCTGAGACTGTGCTGTCCCCTGCACTGTGTGTCTGGGTGACATGGTTCTAACTATCCTCACTTGAGTGAAGGACTCTGTGACATGTTACTTACTTGTTACATTTCATGACCTAGAAGGCTCTTCCTAGGAAAGGTCACAGTGTAATTTTAGGGTCCCTAACTCAATTTGGAAAGCTTCAAAATGGAACCCACATCCATAATGTTTTGTGTAATGAATATGAAGACCATTCTCAAAAAATTGTATGTCAACTCCATTTCCTTGGCCTGTCCCAGAAAGAGCGAGGATATATCCATATAAAACGTGGGGACATTGGTGGCCTCATCTTATGGAGATCTGTGTAGTGAGAAACCATGTTTGTCAAATAAGTATTTTATTTCCTGACATTGGCTTCCTTGTGACTCTGACTCTCAGGGCATTTGTGGGACACAGGAGGTAGACTTTCACATACCCCACCACTGATCAAAGGAACAGGAGCCAGTGAATTCTCAGAAAGGTAAAGACTAGGATGTCAATTTGTATGAAGGTTTCATATGTGCATTTGATATGGGTTGGTTTAAGAGACTGTACACAGTTCTGCCTTTACTTTGGCTACAGAGCAGGTTTATGGACTGTACCCACCCTGCACTGGGTTCCTCCTTTTCACTGTCCTGACTTATAAAACAGGCACAGGCCCTTGAGTCTCCTGCAGGCATCCCTTCCTACCTCTGCCCATCTCAGTGTGGATCAACCCTTGTTTTCCTGGGCTCTATATCTATTCCTGATGGTCTAGCTTTCTGCAGGGCTGGGCTTGTCGCTGAAGACAGAAACCAACATCCTCTGTTCTAGAAGAAGCAACAGTGATGTAAGCTGTGAATAAAGTGAGCATGGGCCCAACCCTCTCCTCTCTGTGTCTTTTGTATCTTTTATTGTCTTGTTTACCAGCTGGACTGACTCATTCAACCACAATATTGAGCTCAGATCTCAAAAAAAAAATCACCTGCAGCAGGAAAAGCAGCAACATAGACAAAAAAATCTGGCCTGTCAATAAAAGCTTCCAGGCAGAAACCCTGAAATGAAGGGCCTTAAATTTATTTTATCACAGTTTCTGTGACAGAACCTGTGGCTCCAAGATTGGTGAAAATTGGTTCTTGAGGGTCTCTTGGATTCTGTCTTAAGAGAATGCTGACCATGATGACCAGACATGGGAAGGTCTTGGCACAGAGATCAGGCTCTCAAGGGATACACATTGAGACTCCCCTGTCCCCTCGATTTGTCCATCACTCTCTGGTCATTGTCTATGTTTAAATATCACATCAAAGGACTCTGTTCTTGTTTCTTTTTTTTTTGAGTTGGAGTCTCATTCTGTCGCCCAGACTGGAGTGCAGTGGCTGCTCCTGGCCACCGCAGCCTCGACGTGCTGCTCTGGCGATCTTTCCACCTCAGCCTTCCAAGTAGCCGGAATTACAGGCACGTGCTACCACACCCAGCTGATTTTGGATTTATTGTAGAGATGAGGTCTCGCCAAGTTGCCCAGGCACATCTCGAACCCGCAGGCTCAGGCAATCCACTCACCTCGGCCTCCCAAGGCATGGGATTACAGGCTGAGCCACCGAGCCCGGCTTGTTCCTGTCTCTTATTTCTGTTGACAACACCTGAGGATCTGAGGCCATGTCAGGAATCTGTAGCTCTGAGAATGAGTGAGCCATCTCTGAGAAAATGTCCTCAGCTCAATCATCTCAGCACCAGGAAGAACTTCATTCCCAAGACAAAGAACCTTTCAGCATAAACAATAGAAGTGGCACAGGAAAGAATTGTACCAACTGTGCCCAGCTCTATGGTTAAAAATCCTACCACAATCTGACAACAATGAACTTAGGTTATCCAGTCTGAAGTCTTCCCCTGTTAGGAATTCAAAGTTATGACTTCTTTGTGTCTTCACCCACCTTCAGGGTGGTGTTCCACTTCCTGTCATGAAGCTTAGAACTGTCACCCATCCCAGCCTCCTAAAGATGATCTAGAGACAAACATGCTCACTTAAAGAGCCCTGCTAGAGGAACCCAGGCCACCTGTGATGTCTTATCTTCCTGAAGGAATAGGAAAATCAGGAGGTGAGACTGCTCTTAGAGTCATGGGAATGAACTCAGGCTGGATGGAAGTGAAGGAAACCTTGATGCCTATGAAATCTAATAATTAGTGCTGTTTATGACTTTGAGTTCCTGAATGAGTCAGATTGCTACTGTGTGGTTTATTATCCACATCAGAAGGAATCTAAACAATGTATTAGGGCAAAGATGACAACTGTCCTCATCTCTTTATTATCCAACGAATGCACTAATCCCAGATCTGCGAGTTTTCTGGAAGTTTCTGAAAAAAAAAGAGGTTTGGGAAATCTCCATAGCAGGTGTTGGGACTCAAATGTAAGGATACATGATAATAAACACACATATAAGCAGAAGAAAAGAAAAATAAAAAACCCTATAAGAAAACAAGTAAGATAAAGTTGTGATCAGTCATGAGGGAGAAAATTGTGTTTTTGTTTCAAGGCTGTTTTTCTCCTTCCCAGTTGTAAGATACTTGAGTAGAGCAAACGATTTTTCAAAAAATGGTTTAGAAAAACATCAATTAAATTCAGTAACCATTCCTGACTTCATACAAATAAATATGTAATTAAAAATATAAAGGACATGTTATTATCATCTTAACAATCGTGTGTCATTAAATTAGTGAAAAAAATTATTTCTAAAGGTTAAATATTAACATTGTTTTCATTTGAGATAATTCATGGTGGCAACTTAACAGAGTTATTGTGAAATATGTATATTATTGTGAAATAATATATATTATATATATATTTGAGTTGGAGCCCCACTCTTGCCATCCAGACTGGAGTGCAGTGGCATGCACACTGCCACTGCAGCAGCCTCGACCTGCTGAGTTTAGGCTATCCTTCTGCCTCAGCCTTCCAATAGCTGGAACTATAGATGCATGCCACTTTGTCCTGCTAGTTTTTGTAATTTATTGTAGAGACAGGTCTCACCAAGTTGCCTAGGCTGGTCGCGAAACCCTGGACTCAGGCAACCCTCTGCCTCAGTCTCCCAAATTGCTGGGATTACAGGTTGTGCCACTGCACTGGGCCTTGTGAAATATTTTAACCTGTGATTTCTATCAAATCAACAGTATAAATAAAAATAATTAAATATTTCAAAATATAACACATATTTAAGGTTGTAGATGCCATGATGGCTTACCAAGAAGATAAAAGATTGTATTGAAAATTTATTTCAACATCTGGCAAGATGGCAACGGAACAGATTGAACTGTGAGAGTCTCTGCAAAAGCGAGTGTCCATAAAGACTCCCTGTGTGAGTGGGTGTGTGACTGTGGGTGAGTGAAAATCCATCTGAGGGGAGACTTGGGTTCATGCACCTAGGGCTCTGTTCTGGAGGTGACTTCAACCCCCCACCACCCTGAGATTGGAGCCACTGGCATGCAGGATCATCTGCTGTTCTTGGGGCTCTCCTAAGAAGAGACAGTAGAAAGCAGCAACCTTCATCACTTGGCATCCAGCCCACACATCACCTGTGTCAGCAGACAGCTACAAGTGGGGGCGATGGAAAGAGACAATCGGGAAAAGCTGGAGAGGAGCCCCACCACTAGTGAGGAAATGCCAACTGCAACCTTTATATTTGTCAGTAGTGGGAAACAACCAGGGGAGGGCGGGGGCGGGATTAGCAGTAGTAGGAATTTTTGGAGAGGGGGGCACACCTCATCAGCAAGGGTACCTGCATAATAAACATTTGCACACCTAACCCTGAATTGTACCCCACATATTTAAAAGAAAAGAAAAAATAAAATTTATTTGAATAAACAAGAAAATCATCAAGTTCAGAATAAATAGAATAACATGTATTATTTTTTATTTTTAATATATATTTTTAATTTTAAAATTGTGGGGTACAGTTAAGAGTTAGGTATACAAATACTCATTGTACAGGTACCCTTGTTGATGAGGTGTGTCCCATTTCCCCAGACATTGACTACCGTTAATCCCACCTCCCTTCCCCTCCCTACCCCCTCCCATAGTTTCCCACCCCTGTCAATCCTTTTCTTGTAGCATTATGGTAGTTGTTCAAGGTCCACTTATGAGTGAGAACATGTGATGCTCAGATCTTTGTTTCTGTGAGAGATCACTCAGTATTATAAACTCCAATTCCATTCAGGTTGCTGCAAAATTCATGATTTTGTTCTTTTTTATGGCTGCATAATATTCAATTGTGCATATGTGCTGCAAGTTTTAAATCCAGTATTCTTTTGATGGACAGCATGGTTGGTTCCATGATCTTGCTATTGTGAACAATGCTACAATAAACATACATGTGCAGGTATCTTTTTTAAAGAGATATTTGAGTTCTTCAGGGTATACTCCCAGTAGGTGGATTGCGGGGCCATATGAAGGTCGATCTTTAGAGCTTTTAGGAATGTCACACTGATTTCCACAGAAGCTGTCCTAGTTTATACTACCACCAACAGTGTAGAAGTGTTCCCTTTTTGCCACATCCTCTCCAGCATCTGTTAATTTTTGAGTTATTGATAATGGCCATTCTGACTAAAGTCAAGTGATATCTCAGTGTAGTATTAATTTACATCTCCTTGATGACTAGTGAGGTTGAACATTTCTTCATGTATTGTATGTCTTCTTTTGAAAAGAAGACATACAATCATTTGCTCACTTTGTAATGGGGTTGTTTGTCGTTTTCTTATCAGCACGTTTGAGTTCCTTGTAGATCCCTGAGTTAGGCCTTTGTCAGAAATGGAGTTGTCAAATACGTTTTCCCAGTCTGTGGGTTGTTTCCCTCCTCTCTTGATGGTTTCTTTGCTTTTGAAGAAGCTTGTTAGTTTAATGAGGTCCCATTTGTCTATCTTATCTCTTATGGCCTGTGCATTTCTGGTTTTGCTCAAGAATTCGATGCCAGTTCCAACTTCCATAAGGGTATGTCCTGCATTTTCTAAAGTTCTTATGGTTTGAGGTTTTACCTATAGGTCTCTGAACATTTAGAGTTAATTTTTGTGTATGGGGATAGAGATAGCAGTCCTGTTTGAATCTTCTGCAAGTGGTCAGCCTGTTTTCCTGCAACAGTTATGGAATAGGTTCGCTTCTCCACAGTGTTGGGTGGTGGAGGCTTTGTTGAAGATGAGTTGGTTGAGAAATTGAGGTTTTGCTTCTGGAATCTGAATTCTATTCCGTCAGTCTATATGCCTGTTCTTATACCAATACCAGACTGTTTTGATTATTGTAGCTTTATAGTAAAGTTTAAAGTCTGGTAGT
>NW_007064944.1:31007-33861 GCF_000164805.1 Carlito syrichta
GATTCATGAGCATGGGATATTTTTCCACTTGTTTGTGTCATCTTTGATCTCTTTGAGCAGTGTTTTGTAGTTTTCATTGTAAAGGTTTTTCACGTCTCTGGTTAGGAAGATAACAAGGTATTTCATTTTTCTTGTGGTTATTGTGAATGGGATTGTGCTTTTTATTTAGGTTTCTGTTTGTTTATTATTGGTGTAAAGAAATGCGATTGTGTTTTGCACATTTATTTTAGACCCTGAGACTTCCAAAGTCCTTTATCAGTGCAAGGAGGTTTTCCATAGAGTCTCATGAGATTTCAAGGTATACAATCATGTTGTCTGCAAGGAGATATAACCTGACTTCTTTTTTTCCTATTTGGATACCCTGATCACCTCTTTTCTGATTGCTTTAGCCAGGACTTCCAATACTATATTGAACAGGAGGGGTGAGAGGGGGCATACTTGTCTTGTTCCAGTTTTCAGGGGAAATGTTTCCAATTTTTGTCTGTTTAGGAGTATGCTGGCTGTAGGTTTCTCATAGATGGTTTTTACTATTTAAAGGTATGTTCCACGTATGCCTAGATGTTCGAGGGTTTTTATCAGGAAGTGGTGCTGTATTTTATCAAAAGCTTTTTCTGCATCTGATGATATATTCATGTGTTTTTTTGTTTTGATGTGTTGATATATTTAATTACATTCATGGTCTTACAAATGTTGAACCAGACTTGCATCCCGGGGATGAAGCCTACTTCATCATAATGGATGATTTTTGAGATGTGTTGTTGAATCCGGGTTGCTAGGATCTTGTGGAGAATTTTAACATCTATGTTCAACAAAGATATTGGCCTGTAGTTCTCTTTCTTTGTTGGGTCTTTACCTGACTAGGGTATCAATGTGATGCTGGCTTCATAAACTGATTTGGGGAGAGTTCCATCTTTCTCAATCGCCTAGAATACTTTCAGTAGGTTGGTATCCATCCTCCTTAAATGTCTTATAGAATTCTGCTGGAAAACCATCTGGTTAGGGCTTTTTTGGTAGGTGGTTTTCTTATGACATAGTCAATTTCCTTGATTGTTATTGGCCTATTTAGGCACGATTTCTTCTTGTTTCAACCTAGACAGGTCATGTGATGTCAAAAAGTCCTCCATTTCTTAAAGGCTTTCAAGTTTGTTTCCATACAAGTGTACATAGTAATCTCTAATGATCTTTTCTATTTCTTCAGGGTCAGATGTGACTTCATCTTTTGTGTTTCTGATTGTGTTTATTGGCCTTTTCCTCTCTTTTTCTTGGTTGGTCTAGCTAGGGGACCATTGATCTTGTTTATTCTTTCAAAGAACCAGCCTTTGTTTCATTGATTTTTTTGTATGATCTTTTTGTCTTCTATGTCCCGGAGTTGGGTTTTTATTTTGGTGATCTGGATTATTTGACTGAAGTTAGAGTTTTGGTGGTCTTACATTTCCAGCTTCCCTAGGTGACTTTTTAGGGTGTAAATTCGTGATCCTTCCATTTTCTTCATGTGCATTTGTAGAGATATGAATTCCCCTCTTACTACAGCTTTCATGGTATCTCAGAGATTTTGGTAAGTGGTGTTTTTTCCATTCCACTTTTTTCCAGGTATCTTTTAATCTCTGTTTTGATTTTGGTGTTGACACAGGAATTGTTTAGCATCATACTGCTTAGTGTCCATGTCTCTGTGGGTTCTGGGGTAATGTTGTTGGTGTCGATGTTTATTTTTATTCCACTGTGGTCTGAGAAGGTGCTTGGCAAAATTTCAATCTTTTGATGCTTATGCTTGATTTATGGCCAATGATGTGGTCAATCTTAGAGTACATGCCATGTGGTGATAAGTAGAGTGTATATTCTGTGGTCATTGGGTGGAGTGTTCTGTAGGTATCAATTAAGTCCATTTTGTCAAGTGTCACATTGAGGTTCCAGCTCTCATTGCTATTTTTGTCCTGATGACATGTCTAGGGTTGTGAGTGGGGTATTAAAGTCCCCAGATATGATAGTGTTACAGTCAATATCTTTTTTGAGTTTACCAAGAAGCTGCTTTATTAAAGTTGGTGCTCCTATGTTGGGTGCATATATGTTTAGGATAGATATTTGTTGTTGATGGATTGAACCTTTTATCATTATGTAGTGGCCTTCTGTATCTTTTAAATTTTTGATAGCTTAAAAGGTATTTTGTCTGAGATTAAGATCGTGACTCCTCCTTTCTTTTGTGTTCTGTTTGCCTTAAATTTTGCTTCCCATCCTCTTACTTTGAGTCTGTGAGTGTTCTTTCTAATAAGATGAATCTCTTAGAGGCAATATTGTTGCCTGGTGATATTTTATCCGTTTCTATGTCTTTTCAGTGGTGCATTTAGTCCATTCACATTTAGGCTATTTATTGAAATGTGAGAATTTATCCCTACCATAACGTTCTTATAGAGTTGTTGTTGTTGTTTCTGTTTGCTTTCATTCTTTTAGTTTGGGGTTGGTTCATGTGTATTTTTAATCTTTCTCCTGTACTCCTGTGAAGAACATTGTTGTTCTTTTTCTTATTTTTATTTTTTATAATCAATATTTTTTATTATGATGTTGTGGGGTACAGTTAAAGGTTAAGTATACAAATACGTTTCATTCAGGCACCCTATTGATAAGAGATGCTTCCCTATCCCCAGACTGATATTTGCTACCGTTAATGCCATCTCTATCCCCCCCCATAGTTTCCCACTACTGTCAGTCATTTTCTTATAGTATTAGGTTGGATGTTCAAGGTCCATTATATGAGTGAGAATATGTGATACTCGGACCTTATTTTTGTGAGAGGTCACTCAGTATTATAGACTCTAGTTCCAGCCAGGTTGCTGTGAAATTCATGATTTTGTTCTTTTTT
>NW_007064944.1:34856-36461 GCF_000164805.1 Carlito syrichta
TCAATCTTCTGCATGTGGTCAGCCAGTTTTCCCAGCACCATTTACTGAATAGGTTCTCCTCTCCCCAGTGGTAGGTGGTTGAGGCTTTGTCGAAGATGAGTTGGTTAAGAAATTGAGGTTTTGCTTCTGGAATCTCAATTCTATTCCATTGATCTATATGCCTGCTCTTATACCAATACCAAGCTGTTTTGATGATTGTAGCTTTATAGTAAAGTTTGAAGTCTGGTAATGTGATACTGCCTGCTTTTTTCTTTTTTTTTTGCTGAGAATTGTTCTGGCTATTTTTGGATGTTTGTGTTTCCATATGAATTCCTGTGTTGTTTTTTCTAGGTCTGAGAAGAATGCTGCTGGTAATTTGATGGGTATTGCTTTGAATTTTAGATCGCCTTAGGTAAGATGGACATCTTCACAATGTTGATTTTTCCGATCCATGAGCATGGGATATTTTTCCACTTGTTTGTGTCATCTTTGATGTCTTTGAGCAGTGTTTTGTAGTTTTCATTGTAAAGGTATTTCATTTTTTTTGTGGCTATTGTAAATGGAATTGTGGTTTTTATTTGGGTTTCTGTTTGTTTATTATTGGTGTAAAGAAATGCGATTGTCTTTTGCACATTTGTTTTGTATCCTGAGACTTTGCCAAAGGCCTTTATCAGTGTAAGGAGGTTTTTGACAGATTCTCTTGGTTTTTCTGGGTACACAATCATATCATCTGCAAAGAGATAATTTGACTTTCTCTTTTCTGATTTGGATACCCTTGATTGCCTTCTCTTCTCTGATTGCTTCTAATACTATGTTGAGCAGGAGGGGTGAGAGTGGGCATCCTTTTCTAGTTCCAGTTTTCAGGGGAAATGTTTCCAATTTTTGTGTTTAGGAGTATGCTGGCTGTGGGTTTCTCGTACATGGCTTTTACTATTTTGAGATATGTTCCCTGTATGCCTAGATGTTCAAAGGTTTTTATCAAGAAGGGGTGCTGGATTTTATCAAAAGCTTTTTCTACATCTAATGATAAAATCATGTGGTTTTTGTTTTGACATCTGTTGATGTATTTAATTACATTTATTGTTTTATGAATGTTGAACCAGCCTTGAATCCCAGGAATGAGGCCTACTTGGTCATGATGGATGATTTTTGAGATGTATTGTTGAATCTGGTTCGCTAGGATCTTGTTGAGAATCTTAGCATCTATGTTCATCAAAGATATTGGCCTGTAGTTCTCTTTCTTTGTTGGATCTTTACCTGGCTTGAGTTTCAGTGTGATGTTGGCTTCGTGAAATGATTTGGGGAGAGTTCCATCTTTTTCAGTCGCCTGGAATACCTTCAGTAGGATTGGTATCAGCTCCTCCTTAAATATCTTGTAGAATTCTGCTGGAAAACCATCTGGACCAGGGATTTTTTTTGTAGGTAGTTTTCTTATTATGTAGTCGATTTCCTTGATTGTTATTGGTCTATTTAGGGTCTCAATTTCTTCTTGTTCCAACCTAGGTAGGTTGAGTGATGTCAGAGAGTCCTCCATTTCCTTAAGGTTTTCAAGTTTGTTTCCATACAAGTGTACATAGTAGTCTCTAATGATCTTTTGTATTTCTTCAGGGTCAGATGTGACTTTAC
>NW_007064944.1:36956-38031 GCF_000164805.1 Carlito syrichta
TCTTTGTGGGTTTTGGGGGGACCTTGTTGGTGTCAATGTTTATTTTATTCCACTGTGGTCCAAGAAGGTGCATGGTAGAATTTCGGTCCCTTTAAATTTGCTTATGCTTGATTTATGGCCAATTATGTGGTTGATCTTAGAATACATTCCATCGGTGATGAGTAGAATGTGTATTCTGTGGTCTTTGGATGCAGTGTTCTGTAGGTATCAATTAAGTCCATTTTGTTCCAGAGTCACATTGAGGTTCTAGATCTACTTGCTGATTTTTTGTCCTGATGGTCTGTCTATGATTGTCAGTGGGGTATTAAACTCCCCAGTTATGATGGTGTTAGAGTCAATATCTTTCTTTAGTTTTCCTAGAAGTTGCCTTATGAATGTTGGCGCACCTATGTTGGGTGCATATATGTTTAGGATATATATTTCCTGTTGATGGAGTGAACCTTTTATCATTATGTAATGGCCATCTGTATCTTTTTAAATTTTTGATAGTTTAAATGGTATTTTGTCTGAAATTAGTATTGTGACTCCTCCTTTCTTTTGTGTTCTATTCGCCTGAAAGTTTGTTGCCCATTCTCTTACTTTGAGTCTGTGTATGTCCTTTCTAGAGAGATACTTCTCTTGAAGGCAGTATATTGCTGCCTGGTGATATTTTATCCATTTTGCCATTCTATGTCTTTTTAGTGGTGCGTTTAGTCCATTCACATTCAGGCTAATTATTGAAATGTGAGAGTTCATCCCTATCATAGAGTTCTTATAGAGTTGTTGTTCTTCCACTTGGTTCTTTTTTGTCTTTCTTTTAGTTTTGGGGTTGGTTCATTATATTTTATTCTTTTCCCTGTACTCTTTTGAAGAACGTTGTTCTTTTTTCCTTTTCTTCTGTGTTTAGTACTTTCTTAAGTGTTTCATGTAGAGATGGTTTGGTGGCAGCATAAGTTCTTAGGGATTGGATATCTGGGAAAGATTTTAATTCTCCCGCACTGATGAAGCTTAGCTTGGCTGGGTAGGTTATTCTTGGTTGAAATTGTTTATCCTTTAGGACTTTGAAGATAGGGCTCCAAGCTCTCCTAGCCTGCAG
>NW_007064945.1:0-504 GCF_000164805.1 Carlito syrichta
CCCTCTCCCCAAAAAAAAAAAGGGGTGGATAAGGAAGAGGCCAGCCATAACTAAAACTCTTATGCAGAAAAGAGAAGAATAAGAAACGCAGCAGTCACTGGCGCACAGCACTGATGGAAACCAGCTAGAGAGGCAGGTGTTTCAAAGACCTGTGTCCTGGCAGGAAGGAACTTCCTTGATTGGACCCTGTTTCTGCTTTTCAGGAAGTAATTCTTGTTCATTGCTCTCTCTGTCCCCCTCTCTGCTCTCTGGAAGCAACTTCCTTGTCTATTTATTCTTCTTGACTGACCACATCTGAAAAAGTTTTGGGAATTTATTCCTCTCTGGGACTGCATACATTTTGTTGCTCAGTTTGCAGGCCCATAGAGTCACATGGCTATTTGCTTCTTATGTGCCTAAATTCTGTGGCAATACACAATTCACAATTTCTTCAATCTTAGTAAACTCTGAGTATATTTGCTTCCAAGGTGCCTGTAAACACAACCAAATGTTTTTCTGGATATA
>NW_007064946.1:0-1430 GCF_000164805.1 Carlito syrichta
GTGAGACTCCAAAAAAAAAAAAAAAACTCCTGATGCTTGTGGCCAGGGACTTCTTTGTTGTGGCAGTCCTTGCACCACAGGACCAGTGATGCATCCCTGGCTTCTCCTCTAGGCGCCAGTAATGCTCCTCCCTCCAGCTAAGACCATCAACATGTCTCCAGACACTGACAGATGTCCCCTGGGGGGGCCAAAATCGCCCCAAGTTGAGAGCTGCCACTGTAGAGATAAGGGCACACACAACTCCTTAGGAGTCTGAACCAAGCTGTGCTCACAGGGGGAGTCCCTGAAGGTTAGGCGGATGGATCTTCACGGAAGCCTTTCTTTCTTCTTTCTTTTTTTTTTTTTTTTTTGAGTTGGAGTCTCACTCTGTCGCCCAGACTGGAGTGCAGTGGCCGCTCCCGGCCACCACAGCCTCGACCTGCTGGGCTCCGGCGATCCTTCCGCCTCAGCCTTCCAAGTAGCTGGAACTACAGGCGCATAATACCATGCCTGGCTAATTTTTTTTTTTGTTTGATTTTATTATTTGAAAATCAAGATACTGTCTACTTATACACCTTTTTTTTTTTAATTGTAGAGATGAGGTCTCGCCAAGTTGCCCAGGCAGATCTTCAACCCGCCGGTTCAGACAATCCACTCACCTCGGCCTCCCAAAGCGCAGGATTACAGTCTGAGCCACCGAGCCCGGCCCTTTCTTTCTCTTTTGAGTTAGGGTCTTACTCTGATGCCCAGACTGGTGTGAAGTGGCACGATCACTGCTCACCACAGCCTCGACCTCCTGGGTTCAGGCAATCCTTTCACCCCAGCCTCCTAGTAACTGAGACTACAGGCACATAAAATTTATTTATTTATCAGTTATTGTTATTTTTTAGTCAGTGTCTCACTCTGTCACCCAGGCTGGAGTGCAGTGCCACACTGCTCACGGCCACCACATCCTTGACTTGCTGGGCTCAGGTAATCCTTCCGCCTCAGCCTTCCAAGTAGCTGGAATTACAGGCACGCGCCACCATGCCCAACTAATATATATATATATATTTGATTTATTGTAGAGATGAGGTGTCACCAATTTGCCCAGGCTGGCCTCCCAAAGTGCTGGGATTATAGGCGTGAGCCACCACGCCAGGCCTTTTTATTTATTTATTTTTTATTTTTATTTTTTTTTATTTTTAGAGTTGGAGTCTCACTCTGTCACCCAGACTGGAGTGCAGTGGCCGCTCCTGGCCACCGCAGCCTCGACCTGCTGGGCTCCGGCAATCCTTCCGCCTCAGCCTTTCCAAGTAGTCGGAATTACAGGCGCGTGCTACCACGCCCGGCTGATTTTTTTGATTTTATTGTAGAGATGAGGTCTCGCCTACCCAGGCGGGTCTCGAACCCGCGGGCTCAGACAATCCACTCACCTCAGCCTCCCAAAGGCGCGGATGACAGGCTGAGCC
>NW_007064946.1:2135-2947 GCF_000164805.1 Carlito syrichta
AAAAAAAAAAAAAAAAAAAAGAAGAGAAACAGGAGATACCTGAGAAGGGAGTTAGGGTCATGGAGATGGCCATGGGTGGCTACTCCAAGATAAACGGTGGAGGGGTAAGGGAGGAGGAGGGCCTGCCTTGGGGCCCGCTGGCTCCAGAGCCAAGAGCGGTGCCCTCTGTGAGTCTCCCTGAGGCTCAGCCTTGGTCGACATGTCCCACTTCTGGACTTTTGTCTCCGTGTTGGCCAGATTGAGGTGCGCTTCAGAATCGAGTTGGAAGGCAGTCCAGGGCGGTGGGCGCCAGATGGTCCCTGGCCTTGCTGTGACCTGAGCCCTGCCATTTGATTTCTCTGCAGTGGCGTCTTGGGCTGTGGCACGTGGGATCTGAGGTCCCTTTCACTGTTGAGTAGTTTTTGTTTTTGAGTCGGAATCTCACTCTGACACCCAGGCTGGAGTGCAGTGGCAAACTGCTCACGGCCAATGCAGTCTCGACTTGAGCTCAGGCGATCCTTCCACCTCAGCCTTCCAAGCAGCTGGAACCACAGGTATGTACCATCATGCCTGGCTGATTTTTTTTTTATTGATTGTACAGAGGAGGTCTTGCCACGTGACTCAGACTGGTCTCCAACCCCTGAGCTCAGGCAGTCCTCTTGCCTCTGCCTCCCAAAGCGCTGGGATTATAGGCTGAGCCACCGCGCCCGGCTGGCTGTTGAGTTCTTTTTGGTTTGTTTTTGAGTTGGATGTCCCACTCTGTACCCAGGCTAGAGTGCAGTGGCACGCTCACGGCCACCGCAGCCTCGACCTGCTGGGCTCAGGCCATCCTT
>NW_007064947.1:0-563 GCF_000164805.1 Carlito syrichta
AAAAAAAAAAAAACCCCACTGATATCCTGAGAAAGACTCAAGGATATTTTAGAGTCATAAAAACAAGAACAGAACGCTTTTATGAAGGGAACAAAGTAAGAATTCAGTAAGTTAAAAATATGCCTGCCAAAATACCAAACGTCAAACTCCACTAGCCAGTCCATCCTTTCTCCAACCTCTTGACCCCTGACCTCTTCCCCAGTAATCTCCACCCGCCTGAGGCAGCCACCCCACGGTGGTATCATAGACCAACCCCACACCTCTTGAAAATGTCCGTTTCGGCATCCCACCCACCTCTTACTGCTCCCATGTTTTCAGAAAGTTCCCTCTAATGTTCCGATTATGTGACGTAATCGGGTAATGTGACTATAATCCCCCTCATCTTTAAAATCATCCCCTTGCATACATCCTCACTTCCTGTGTCCCCCTCCCTTATTTTCTTTTCCTGACCAAACCCCAGCTTCTGTTAAATCCAGGATTCTGTGTCTCTCGCATCCCCACCCGAGCCACCCACCGAAGGAGTCGGCTGCTGGCACTTGGAATTCGGGACCAGCCCTCCAAAG
>NW_007064948.1:0-501 GCF_000164805.1 Carlito syrichta
CCTCAGCCTCCCAAAGGCGCGGCATTACAGGCTGAGCCACCGAGCCCAGCTCTGCAGTCTCTTTTTAAAAGGGCACTGATCCCTACCTCATGACCTCATCTAAACCTCTCAAAGTCTCTATCTCTAAATATCATCACATTGGGGGCTATGGCCCCCAATGTTCACCAATGTGAACATGATACGTGTTGTGAATTTCCTCCAGAGAGTAGAAAATAAGGGCTGGCTGCATCTTCTTAAATTATACGCTAATGTGTCCTACTACATAATTTATAAATAGATGATATGTTATTTTGTTCATACAGTTTGCTTAAATATTTTTAAAAACTATTTCCTAATAAGCTTGGATGGTAATGTGATGCTCTTCCAAAAACAGGTAAAAACAAAAGTGAGTTAAGTCAACAAAACTGAAAATATACTGGCACACCACCACTCAGGGGAAACAAGAGGTTCTATCCTGGCATGGAGTTTGAATGCTGAAGAAGCGTACCTTGATTCTAGCCA
>NW_007064949.1:0-500 GCF_000164805.1 Carlito syrichta
CAGGGGTGGCGCTGCTGTCAGCGTGGAGGTGTGGGGATGCGTGAGAGCAATTAGCGCGCGGGGCACGTGCGTGTGGGCAGGAATCCGGGTGTCTCGGGAACCTCTAATGTTGTTCCTGGCAACTGCTCCATCTCAGATGAACCCGGGGGTTGAGGAAAGCAGTGGCGAGTGGGGTGTGTGTGTGTGTGTGTGTGTGTGTGTGTGTAATTGTAATACAGACAGCAAGAGCAAGCGGGAGTAAGAGAGCGAGAGAGAGAGAGGTTGCAAGGTGCCATGCCGCTGGCTTTGGTGGGTGTAGAGACCAAAACCCAAGCAATTCGAGAGGCCTCCAGAAGCCGAGACCGCAAAGACAGATTCCCCCCCAGAGCCTCTCAAGAAGGAACGCAGCGCTGCCGACACTGAGGTTTTGGCCTTCTGACCTCGAGACGTGTCAGAGCATCCGTTCCTATTGCTCTGAGTCCGCGGTGTGTGGCGATGTGTTACAGCGGCACCAGGGAACG
>NW_007064950.1:0-997 GCF_000164805.1 Carlito syrichta
CTATTTAAGTCAGCTCACCTGTCGGCTCAATCGCTGGTCGACTAGTTAAGTATTCTGATCAGTCATCTCACTCGCCAACTGACTAAAGTCAGTTGACCAGTCAGTTCACTCGCCTGCAGAATAGTTAAGTCAGCTGACTGGTCAGCTCACTCGCCAGCCGACTAGTTAAGTCTGCTGACAAGTCAGCTCACTCATCGGCCAACTAGATAATTCAGCTGACCAGTCGACTAACCTACTGGCTGACTAGTTAAGTCAACTAAGCAGTCTGCCGACTAGCCAGTCAACTAGTTATTTCAGTTAACCAATCGGCCGACTAGGCTGCCAACTTCTCAGCTGAGATTTTTAGCTCTGCTAACAAGGAGACCAAATAGTTAGGCCACCCAACTACTCAGCCAAATTGTCAGCCACCTAGTTAGGTCAGGAAACCAGTCAGCCTACTAGTTACTCGTGCTAACTAGTGAACCAACACTTCAGTCAAATCGTTGACCCCACTTACTAGTTGGCCGACTAGTGGGCCACCTTGTTAAGCCAGGTAATAAGTTGGCTGAGTAGTCAGGTAATGTGTTAACCCAGCTAAATATTCGGGCAACTCACCAGTCAGCAAGTTAAGTAACCTAGCTAACTCATTCAACTAGTTAAGTCAGCTAGCTAACTCGTTTACCAGCTAGTTAAAACAGTTAGCTAACTGGTTAACAGACTCATTAAATCAGCTAACTATCTCATTAGTCAACTAGTTAAGTTAGCTAGCTATTAAGTTCACTAACGAGATAGCTAGCTAAGTCAGCTAGCTAAGTCCACTAACTCACTAGTTAAATAACTATTTAATCAGCTATTTAAGTCTGCTACCCAATTACTTAGGTAATTACATAAGTCAGATAGTTATTCAGCTAGTAAAATAGTACGTTAACTCTTTATTTCTGGTAGTTAAGTCAGCTGACTAACTAGTTAAGTCAGCCAGTGAAGTCATCTAGCTAAGTAGTTATGTCAGCTAGCTAAG
>NW_007064950.1:1067-13432 GCF_000164805.1 Carlito syrichta
TAGGCTGAATCAGGTAGTTAGCTAGGTAACTAATGGGTTAAGTCAGCTCGTTGAATCAGCTAGCAAGCTAGTTAGCAAAAGGGATGAGTAAGCTGGTTGAGTAGGCTTGCTATCTAGTTAGCCAACGAGTTAACTCAGTTGGATGAGACAGCTAGCTACTAGTTAGCTGAGTTAAGTCAGCTGGTTGAGTCAGCTAGCTAGCTCATTAGCTAACGAGTTAAGTCAGATAATTACGTCACCATCTAGCAAGTTATATAATGAATAAGCTATATAGCTAGCTAGCTGGTTAAGGCAGCTAGATAGCTAGGCAGCTAACTATATAAGTCAGTTTGCTACCTGGTAGCTACCTAGTTAGCAAACTATTTAAGTCAGATGGCAATCTACATAACTAGCAAGCTAACTATTTAAGTCACCTGGCTAGCTAAGTAGTTAGCTAATTAAGGCAGTTAGTTAAGTCAGCTGGCTAAGCAGCTCACTTACTAGTTGGTGAGCTAGTTTATTCAGTTGGTTAGCCAGATGGATAGCTGGTTAATTCAGTTAGTTAAGAGAACTGGCTAGCCAACTAACAAGGTAGGTACCTAGCAAGTTAAGTCAGCTAGATAGATAAATGGCTAGGTAGTGATGTCAGCAAGTTAAGTCAGCTGGCTAGCCAACTGGCTAGTTGGTTAAGTTACGTAGTTTAGTCAGCTGTCTAGCCAGCTGAATAGGTAGGTAACTAGCTAGATAAATCAGTTTTCTAGCAAACGGGCTAGTTGTTCAATTCAACTAGTTAAGTCAGCTGGCTAGCCTGCTGGCTAGTTAGTTAGCTGGCTAGTTAAGTCAGCTGGCTAGCCAGCTTGCTAGCTTTAGTCAGCTACATAAGTCAGATAGCTAGACAGCTGACTAGATGGATAGCCAGCTAGTTAAGTCAGCTGTCTAGCCAGCTGACTAGTTGGTTAAGTCAGTTAGTTATTTCAGTTGACAACCAGCTCCCTAGCTAGTTAAGTCAAACCATTAATTCAGGTTGCTATCCAGCTGTTTAGCTAGTTTAAAAGTTAATAAATTCAGGTGGGTAGCCATCTGGATAGCTAGCTATTTCAGCTAGTTAAGTCAGCTGGCTAGCTAGGAAGCAAGCTACATAAGACAGCTAGTTATGTCAGGTAGCTAGCAAGTTAAGTCAGTTAGATAAGTCAGCTGACTAGCTAGAGAGCTAGCTAGGTAGCTAGGTAGTTAAGTTAGCTAGTTAAGCCAGGTGACTACCTTGGTCCCTAACTGGTTATGTCAGCTAGTTAAGTCAGCATGCAAGCTAGTTAAGTCAATAAGTTAAGACAACTGGCTAGCCAGCTGCCTAGTTAGGTAGCTAGTTAGTTAAGTCTGCAGGCTAGACAGTTAATTAGTAGTTAAATAAATTAGTTAAGTAAGTTCAATAGCCAGTTGGATAGCTAGGCAGCTAAGTAGTTTAGTCAGCTGGCAAGCCAGCAGACTATCTAGCTAGTTAAGTCAGCTGGGTATCCAGTTGGCTAGCCAGGTACCTAGGCAGTTAGGTCAGCCAGCTAGCCAGCTGGCTTGCTAGTTAAGTCATCTAGTTAATTCAGTTGGCTATACAAGTGGCTACTTAGGTACTTAGATAGTTAAGTCAACTGTCTATTCTGCTGGCTATATAGTTAAGTCAACTAGTTAAGGCAGCTGGCTAGCCAGCTGGCTAGTTAGATAGCTGGCTACTTACGTCAGCTGGCTAGACAGCTGGCTAGTTAGTTAAGTCACCTTGCTAGCCAGCTGACTAGCTATATATCAACCTGGTTAATTCAGCTGACTAGCAAGCAGGACAGCTATTTAAGTCAGCAAGTTAAGTCAGTTGACTAGAAGCTGCCTAGCTTGGTAGCAAGCTAGTTAAGTGAGTTGGCTATCCAGCAGTCTAGCTAATTAAGTCAGCAAGTTATGTCAGCTGGCTCGGAAGCTAGCTAGCTAGGTACAGAGCTGTTAAGTCAGCTGTCTAGCCAACTGGCTAACTAGTTACATCAACTAGTAGAGTCAGTGGGCTACCCAGCAGGCTAGCTGGTTAAGTCAACTAGTTAAGTCAGCTGGCTAGTCTGCTGGCTAGCTAGGTAGCAAACTTGTTAAGTCAGCTGGCTAGCCAGCTGGCTAGCTAGTAAAGTCAGGTAATTAACTCAGTTGGCTTCTAGCTGGGTAGCTAAGTAGATAGTTAGTTTAGTTAGATGGCTAGTCAGCTGGTTACTTGGTTAAGTCAGTTAGTTAATTCAGCTGAATAGCCAGCTGGCTAGCTAGTTAAGGCAGTCAGTTAAGTCAGCTGGCTAGCCAGCAGGCTAGCTGGTTAAATCAACTAGTTAAATAAGCTGACCAGCCAGCTGGCTAGCTAGGAAGCTAGCTAGTTGCCAGCTAGTTAAGACAGCTGGCCAGCCAGCTGGCTAGCTAGTTACATAAACTATTAAGTAGTTGGCTATCCTGCTGTCTAGCTGTTTAAGTCAGCTAGTTAAGTCAGCTAGTCAGCCTTCTGGTGAGCTAGGTAGCTAGCTTGATAAGTCATCTAGATAAGCCAGCTGGCTAGATAGGTAGCTAGCTAATTAAGTCAGCTGGCTAGCTAGTTAAGTCAGTTAGCTAAGTCATCTGGCTAGCCAGCTGCCTATCAGGGTAGCTATCTAATTAAGTCATCTGACTAGCCAGCTGGCTAGCTAGTTAATTCACCTAGTTAAGTCAGTTTGCTGCCCAGCAGATTACCTAGGTAGTTAATTAGTTAACTCAGCTGGCAAACCAGTGGGCTATGTATGTAGGTAGTTACTTAAGACAATTGGCTAACCTTTAGGCTATCTAGTTATGTCAGCTAGATAAGTCAACTGGCTAATCAGCTTTCTAGCTAGGTAGATAGCGAGTTAAGTCTGCTGGCTAGCCAGCTGGCTACATCTTTAAGTCGGTTATTGAAATCAACTGACTAGTCTGTTGAATAGCTAGGTAGCTAGGCAATTAATTCAGGTTACTAGACAGCTGGCCAGCTAGTTGTCAGCTAATTTACTCAGCTGGCTATTCAGTTGCATAGCTAGTTAAGTCAGCACATTAATTAAGTTGTCTAGACAGCTGGCTAGCTTGTTAAAAATCTATTTACGTCAGATGGGCACCCAGCTGTCTCACTAGTTATTTCAGCTAGTTAAGTCAGCTGGCAAGCTAGTAAACTAGCTAGTTAAGTAAACTAGATATGTCAGTTAGCTAACTAGTTAAGGCAACTAAATAAGTCACCTAGCGAGCCAGCTTGCTAGCTAGGTAGCTAGCTTTTTATGTCAGCAGTCTAGCAGGCTGGCTAGCTAGTTAAGTCAGCTATTTAAATCAGCTGACTAGCAGGCTGGCTAGGTAGGTAGCTTGTTAAATAAGTCAGCTGGCTAGATAGCTGGCTCCCTAGGTAAGTCACCTAGTTAATTCAACTGGATAGCCAGCTGACAAGCTATGTAACAAGCTAGTTAATCCAACTGGCTAGAAAGCAGGCCAGCTAGTTATGACAGCTAGTTAAGTCAGCTGGCTAGCAAGTTGGCAAGCTAGGTAATGACCTTGTTAAGTCAGTTGGCTAGCAAGCTTGCTAGCTAATTAAGTCAGCTAGTTAAGTTAGCTGACTATCCAGGTGGCTATAGAATTCGAGAGCCAGTTAAGTTAGCTGGCTAGCCAGCTGGATAGCTAGTTAAGTCAGCTAGTATAGTCACCTGGATGGCCAACTGCCTAGATCGATAATCAACTAGCTAAGTCAGCTGGCTAACCACCTAGGTAGTTACCTAAGTCAATTCATTAAGTCAGTTGCCTAGCCAGCTCACCAGCTAGTTAAAAAGCTAGTTAAGTCAGATGGCTACACAGCCGTCTATCTAGTTATTTCAACTTGTTACGTTACCTGGCTAGTTAGTTAGCTAGTTAGGTCAGCTATTTATATCAGTTAGCTAGCTAGCTAAGTCAGCTAGTTAATTCAGATAGCTAGTTAGCTCTAGCTAGTTATTTCAGGTAATAAAGTTAGCTGGCTTGCTAGGTAGCTACTTAGTTATTTCAGCTGGCCAGCTAGTTAAGTAATCTAGTTAAGTCACCTGGTTAGCCAGCTGCCGAGCTGGGTAGCTAGCTAGTTAATTCAGCTGACTAGCCAGCTGGCTAGCTAGTTAATTCACCTAGTTAAGGCAGCTCACTAGTCAACTGGTTAGCTAGGTAGTTAGGTAGTTAAGTCAGCAGAAAGCCAGTGGAATAAATCAGTAGTTAACTAGTTAAGTCTGCTGGGTAGCCCCCTAGCTAACTAGTGTTTTCTGCTAGTTAAGTCAGGTGGTTAGCCAGTTGGCTAACATGTTAAGTCAACTAGTTGTGTCAGCTGGCTAGCCAACTGACTAGTTGTTTAAGTCAGCTAGTTAATTCAAGTGGCTAGCAATCTGGCTAGCTAGGTTGCTAGCAAGATAATTCAGCTGGCTAGCCAGCATTCTAACTGGTTAAGTCAGCTAGTTAATTCAGTTGGCTACCCACCTGTCTATGTAGTAGCTAGCTAATTAAGTCAGCTGGCTAGCCAGCTGGCTAGCTAATTAAGTCAGTGAGTTAAGTGAGTTGGTTAGGCGTCTGGCTAGCTGGAGGCTTGCAAGTTATGCCGCCTGGTTAGCGGGTTGCTCAGTTATGTGACCTGCTAGTTCAGCCAACTCGTTTGCCCACTGACCAGCAGGCTGGCTGGCTAGTAAAACTGGCTTTCTATCCTACTGTCCAGATATTTGGCTGGTTATTTAAGCTGGCTGGCCATCCAGCTGGCCAGCCCACTAGCTAGCTAGCTGACTGCCTAGCCAGCTAGCCAGCCAGGTAACTAACTAGTTAAGCCAGCTAGCCAGTCAACTATCTAGTCAGTTATTTATGTCTGCTAGCTAGCCAGCTAGCTAGTTAAATCAGGCAAGTCAGCTAACTATTCAGCTAGCTAGTTAAGACAGCTAGTTAGTCAGGATGCTAGTCAGCTGTGTAGTGAAGTCAGCTAGAAAGTCAGCTAGCTTGTCAGCTAGATAGTTAAGTCTGCTAGCCTGCTAACTAGCCAGTTAGCCAGCTAGTTAAGTCAGGTGTCTAGAAAGATATATAGCTTGTTTGCTAGTTAGCTTGATAATCAGCTAGCTAGTTAAGTCAGCTATCAAATCAACTAGTTACTTAGCTAACTAGTTGGTACCAACTCAGCTAGCTGGTCAGCTAACTAGTGGCCTCGCTTTCTTTCCATCAGGTCAGCTAACTAGTCAGCATGCTCACCAGCCAACAGAACAACTCACTTGTCAGCTTCCTTGCAGGCCAACAGGACAGCTAACTAGTTGTCTTGCTCACAAGTCATGTAGTTAAGTCAGCTCACCAGTAGGCTCACTCACCAGCTTACTTGTTAAGGCAGCTCAAACTTTGGCTCACTTGCAGTCCGAGTAGTTAAGTTGGCTCAACTGACGGCTCACTTGAAAGCTGGCTAGGTAAGTCTTCTGACCAGACAGCTCACTCGCCAGCTGACTAAAGTCAGCTGACCAGTCAACTCATACGCTGGCCGACTATTTAATTCAGCTGACCAATTGGCTCACTCGCCGGGCGACTAGTTAAGTCAGCTAACCTGTAGACGACTAGATGGCCAAGTAGTTAACTAAGCTCACTCATCGGCCGACTAGTTGGCTCACTTTTCAGGCGTCAAGTTAGCTCAGCTAACGAGTAGGCCGAATAGTTAGGCCACTAAATTGTTGGCCAACTAGTTGGCTGACTAATTATGTCAGCAAACCAGCCAGACAACTGGTTAAGCGTGCTAGCTAGTGGGTCAACACATCAGTAAACTATTTAACTCAGCTAACTAGTCGGCCAGCATTTCAGTCGAATGTTAAGCCATTTAACAAGTCGGCCTAGTAATCAGGCAACGTGTTTAACCAGCTAAGTAGTCAGTAGACTCATCAGCCAAAAAGTTAAGTCACCCAGCTAACTCGTCAACCAACTACTTAAGTCAGCTAGTTAACTTGTTTAACAACTAGTTAAAACAGCTAAATCTTTAACCAACTTGTTAAGTGAGATAGCTACCTCATTAGCCAAATACTTAAGTCAGCTATCTAAGTCAGCTAGCTAACAAGGTAGCTAGCTAAGTCAGCTAGCTCACTAGTTAGCTAACTATTTAAGTCAGCTACTTAAGTCTGCTACCTAACTAGATAGCTAATTACTAAATCAACTAGATATTCAGCTAGTTAAATAGTTAACTAATGATTGAATCCAGGTAGTTAAGTCAGGTAGCTATCGAGTTAAGTTGACCAGTTAAGTCAGCTAGCTAAGTAGTCACCTAGCTAAGTAAGCTAGTTAAGTCAGCTTTCTAATTTAGTCAGCTGGTTAAGACAGTTAGTTTGGTAGTTAGCTAATGGGTTAAGTCAGCAGGTTGAGTCAGCTGATTGAGTCAGTTAGTTAGCTTGTTAGCAAATGGGTTGAGCCAGCTGCTTGAGTAGGCTAGCTAGAAAGTTAGCTAATGAGTTAAGTCAGCTGGATGAGGCAGTTAGCTAGCTAGTTAGCTAAAGAATTAAGTCAGCTGGTTGAGTCAGCTAGTTATCTTGCTAGCTAATGAGTTAAGTCAGATGATTAAGTCAGCTAGCTTGCACATTAGGTGAGTAAGCTAACTAATTAGCTAGCTGGCTAAATCAGCCAGCTAGATAGGCAGTTAACTATTTAAGTCAGCTTGTTAGATAGGTAGTTATCTGGTTAGCATACAATTTAAGTCAGCCAGCTAGCTAGGTAGCTAGTTACTTAGTTAACTATTAAATCAGCTGCCTAGCTAGGTAGTGAGCTATTTAAATCATTTGGCTAGGCAGCTGGCTAGCTGGTTAATTCAGCTAGTGAAGAGAGCTGGGTAGCCAACCGGGAAGGCAGGTATCTAGCTATTTTACTCAACTAGATAGCTACCTTCCTAGCTAGTGATGTCAGCGAGTGAAGTCAGCTGGATAGACAACTGGCTAGCTGGTTAAATCATCTAGTTTAGTCATTTGTCTAGCCATCTGTGTAGGTAGGCAGCTAGCTAGATAAGTCAGCTTACTAGCCAGTAGGCTAGTTGTTCAATTCACATAGGCAAGTCAGCTGGCTAGGCTCCTGGCTAGGTAGGTCGCTAGCTAGATTAGTTAGCTGGCTAGGCAGCTTTCTAGCTTAAGTCAGCCAGCTAAGTCAGCTAGCTAGCCAGTTGACTAGATAGGGAGTCAGGTAGTTAAGTCAGCTGGGCAGCCAGCTGGGTAGCTGGTTAAGACAGCTAGCTAAGTCAGCTGGCAACCAGCAGGCTAGGTAGTTAAGTCAACTCATTAAGTCAGTTGGCTATACAGCTGGTTAGCTAGTTAATTTAGATGGCTACTCATCTGTCCCGCTAGTTATTTCAGCTATTTAAGTCAGCTGACTGGCTAGGAAACTAGCTATATAAGTCAGCTAGTTATGTCAGCTTGGTAGCTAGTTAGGTCAGATAGTTATGGCTGCTGGATAGCTAGATAGGTAGCTAGGTAGCTAGATGGTTAAGACACCTAGCTAACCTAGCTGTCTAGCGAAGTAACTAGCTGCTTAAGTATGCTAGTTAAGTCAGCTTGTTATCTAGTTAAGTCAGTGATTTAAGTCAGTTGGCTAGCCAGATGCATAGCTTGGAAGCTAGCTAGTTAATTCAGTTGGCTAGATATTTAGCTAGCTAGTTAAGTCAGCTCACTAGCCAGCTGGTTAGCTATGGAGTTGGGTAGTTAAGTCAGCTGGCAAGCCAGCAGGCTACATTGGTACCTAGGTAGTTAAGACAGCTGGATATCAAGCCAGCTAGCTAGGTAGCTAGGGAATTAGGTCAGCCTGTTAGACAGCTGACTAGCTATTTGTCACCTAGTTAAGTCAGCTGCCTAGACACCTGGCTAGCTAGGTCGCTAGATAGTTACGTCAGATGTCTAGCCTGCTGGCTAGATAGTTGAGTCACCTAGTTAGGTGAGCTACCTAGCCAGCTAGCTAGCAAGATAGCTTGCTACTTAAATCAACTGGCTGGACACCTGGATAGCTAGTTAAGTCACCTAGTTAAGTCAGCTGGTTAGCCAGCTGTCTAGCTATATTGCAAGCTAGTAAATTCAGCTGACTACCAAGCAGACCAGCTATTTAAGAAAGCTAGTTTAGTCAGCTGGCTAGCCAGCTGGCTAGCTATGTAGCGAGCCAGTTAAGTCATTTGGCTAGCCAGCTGGTTAGCTAATTAAGTAAGCTCGTTAAGTCAGCTGGCTAGCCAGCTAGCTAGCTAGACAGAGAGCTAGTCAAGTCAGCTGCCTAGCCAGCTGGCTGACTAGGTAGTGACCTAGTTAAATCAGTTGGCTAGCCAGCTGGCTAGATAATTAAGTCAGCTAGTTATTTCAGCTGGCTATCCAGGTGGCTAGAGAGTTAGAGCGCTAGTTAAGTCATCTGGCTAGCCAGCTGGATAACTAGTTAAGTCAGCTAGTTTAGTCACCTGACTGGTGAGCGCCTAGCTCGTTAATCAACTAGTTAAATTAAGTGGTAACCAGCTGGATACTAGTTATGTCACCTCGTTAAGCCAGTTAGCTAGCCATCTCCCTAGCTAGTTAAAAAGCTAGTTAATTCAGAAGGCTAGACAGCAGACTAGCTAGTTATTTCAGTTAGTTTAGTCAGCTGGCTAAGTAGGTAGCTAGCTACTTAAATCAGCTAGATATGTCAACTAGCTAGCTTGTTAAGGCAGCTAGTTAAGTTGGCTTTCTAGCTAGTTAAATCAGCTAGATATGTCAGCTAGCTAGCTTGTTAAGGCAGCTAGTTAAGTTGACTTTCTAGCAAGATATCTTGCTAGGTAGCCAGCTAGTTAAGTCAGCTAGTAAAGTCAGCTGGCTGGCAAGTTAAGTCAGCTCTTTAGCCAGTTGTCTAGTAGGATAGCTAGCTAGTTAAGTCATCTGGCTAGTCAGCTGGCTAGCTAGTTAAGTCAACTAGTTAACTCCACTCACTAACCAACTTCTTAGCTAGGTAGATAGGTAGTTAAGTCAGTTGGCAAGCCAGTGGTCTACATAGGTAGCTATCTAGTTAAGTCACCTGGCTAGCCACCTGGTTACCTAGAGTTGTCCGCTAGTTAAATCAGCTGTTTAGTCAGCTGGCTAACTAGTTGTGTCAACTAGTTGAGTCAGGTGACTAACCAGATGGCTAGCTGTTTAAGTCAGCTAGTTAATTTAAGTGTCTAGCCAACTGGCAAGCTAGGTAGCTCGCTAGTTAAGTCAGCTGGCTAGCCAGCTGACTAGTTTGTTAAGTCAGCTAGTTAAGTCAGCTCAATAGTCACCTAACTACGTCGGTAGCTAGTTAAATAAGTCAGCTGGCTAGTCGGCTGGTTAGCTATATAAGTCAGTGAGCTAAGTGAGCTGGATAACTGGATGGGTAACTGAGTGGCTAGCTAGTAAAGCCAGTTGGCTAGCCGGATGTCTATCTAATTAAGTCAGCTAGTTAAGTCAGCTGGTTAGAAGGCTGGGTAGGTACACGGCTGGCAAGTTAAGCCACCTTGTTAGCAGGCTGGTCAGGTAGGTGGCCAGCTAGTTAAACCAGCTGGCTTGCTGGCTGACCAGCAGAATGTCTGGCTAGTTAACCCAACTGACATTCCCAGTGTCCAGCCTGCCAGCTGGCTACTGAAACTGACTGGCTAGCCAGGTGACCAGCCCACTAGCTAGCTAGTCAGATGTCTAGCCAGCTAACCAGCCAAGTAGCTGATGACTTAAGACAGGTGGCTAGTCGTGTTGCTAACCAGGTAGATAGTTAAGTCAGCTGGCTAGCCAGCTAGCCTGCCAATTTTTAGTCAGGTAGTTAAGTCAGCTAGCTAGCCAGCTAGCTAGTTTAGTGAGCTAGCAAGTCAGCTAACTATTCATTTACCTAGTTAAGTCAGCTAACTAGTCAGGTTGCTAGTCAGCTAGCTATATAAGTCAGCTAGCTAGTCACCTAGATAGTTAAGTCAACTAGCAAATCAGCTAGTTACTTAGCTAACTAGTCAGCTTTTAACTCAGCTATCTGGTGAGCTAACCAGTGGGCTCCCTCGCTTTCCATTAGGTCAGCTAACTAGTAGGCTCACTCGCCTACAAACTGGTCAGCAAACTAGTCATCTCGCATGCCAGCCAACAGGTCAACTAACTTGTTGGCTTGCTCGCAGGCCAACAGATCTGCTAACTAGTCAGCTTGCTCGCCAACCGACAAGTTAAGTGAGCTCACTGGTCGGCTCACTTGCCAGGCGACTAGTTAGAGCAGCGCATGCGTCGGCTCACTCCTCAGCAGAGTAGTTAATTCAGCTGACCAGTCGGCTCTCTCACCGGCCAACTTGTTAAGTCAGCTCACTTGTCTGCTCACTCATTCACTGACTAGTTAAGTCAGCTAACCTTTTGGCCTAATAGCTGACCAATTAGTTAAGTCAGCTAAACAATTGGCTGACTAGTGGGTCAACTTGTCAGTCGACATGTTAGGTCAGCTAAATAGACGGCCAACTAGGTAGGTCAGCTAACTTTTAGACCAAGTAGTAGGCCGACTAATTACGTGAGCAAACTACCCAGCCAAATACTTACCCGAAATAACTATGGGGCCAACTAGTAAGCCAACTATTTAACCAAGCTAAATAGTCGGCTGATTAGTCGGCCAACTTGTTAAGCCAGCTAAGAAGTTGGCCGAGTAGTCAGCCAACGTATTAAACCAGCTACCAGTCAACAGACTTATCATCCAACAAGTTAAGAAACCAACTAACTCGTTAACCAACTAGTTAAGTCAGCTATTTAACTCGTATACTAACTAGTTAAAACAATTATCTAACTCATTAACCAAATCATTAATTCAGCTAGCTATCTCGTTAACCAGCTCGTTAAGTCAGCTAGCTAAGTGAGCTAGCTAACTGGCTAGCTAGCTAAGTAAGCGAGCTAAGTCATCAAACTAACTGGTTAGCTAATTATTTAAGTCAACTACTTAAATCTGCTACCTAAATAGTTAGCAAATTAATTAAGTCAGCTCATTATTCAGCTACATAAATAGTTAGCTAACTCTTTAATTCAGGTAGTTAAGTCAGCTAGCTGACTAGTTAAGCCAGCCAGTTCAGTCAGATAGTTAAGTAGTTGTCAGCTAGCTATGTCAGCTAGTTAAGTCAGCTTATAGTTTAGTCAGCTGGATAAGACAGCTAGCTAGTTAGCTAATGGGTTGTGTCAGCAGAATTGTCAGGTAGTTAGCTAGTTAACTAATGGGTTAAGTCAGCTGGTTGAGTCACCTAGTAAGCTGGATAACAAACGGGTTGAGTCAGCTGGTTGAGTAGGCTAGCTAGTTAGTTAGCTAACGAGTTAAGTCAGCTGGATGGTCAGCTAGCTAGATAGATAGCTAACGAGCTAAGAGAGCTGGATGAGTCAGCTAGCCAGCTCATAAGCTAACGAGATAAACCAGATGATTAGGTCACCAAGCTAGCACGTTAAATATCTATTAAGCTAACTAGTTATCTAGTTGGTTAAGTCAGCTAGCTATCAAGGCAGTTTACTATTTAAGTCAGCTTGTTAGCTAGGTAGCTATCTAGTTAGCTAACTATTTAAGTCAGCTGACTAACTAGGTAGCTCACTACTTAGGTAATTATTTAAGTCAGCTGGCTAGCTAGGTAGCTGCTAGTTAAGTCAGCTACTTAAGTCAGCTGGCTACCCAGCTGGCTAACTATGTAGTGAGCTAGTTAAATCAGTTGGCTAGCCAGCTGGCTAGCTGGTTAATAAAGGCAGTTACGACAGCTGGCTAGCCAACTGGCTAGGAAGGCAGCTAGCTAGTTAAGTCAACTAGATAGCTACCTGGCTAGCTAGTGATGTCAGCGAATTAAGTCAGTTGGCTAGACAGCTGGCTAACTGGTTTAGTCAGCTAGTTTAGTCAACTGTCTAGCCAGCTGGCTATGTAGGTAGCTGACTAGGCAAGTCAACTTGCCAGCCAGCAGGACAGTTGTTCAAGTCAGGTAGTTAAGTCAGCTGACTAGCCAGCCTGCTATATAGATAGCTAGCAAGTTAATTGAGGTGGCTAGCCAGCTTGCTAGCTTAAGTCAGCTAGATAAGAAAGTTGGCTAGCCTGCTGGCTAGATAGGTAGCCAGCTAGTTAAGTCAGCAGGCTAGCCAACTGACTAGTTAGATAAGTCAGCTCGTTAAGTCATCTAGCAACCAGCTAGCTAGCAAGATATGTCACATAGTTAAAACAGCTGGCAACCAGCTGGCTAGTTAGTTAAGTCATCTCAATAAGTCAGTTGACTATCCATGTTGTTAGCTATTTAAAAAGCTAGTTAAGTCAGATAGCTAGTCATCTGGCTAGATAGTTATTTAACCTAGTTAAGTCAGCAGGCTAGCTAGAAAGCTACCTATATTTGTCAGCTACTTATGGAAGCTAGGTAGCTAGTTAAGTCAGCTGGTTAGAAGGCTGGG
>NW_007064951.1:0-731 GCF_000164805.1 Carlito syrichta
CATGCCTTAGCATTCCTTTGCTCTCCATTCCATTCCAATCCATTCCATTCCATTCCATTCCATTCCTCTGTATTTCATTCTATTCCATTCCATTCCTTTCCTTGCCATTCCACTCCATTCATTCATCTCCATTTCTCTCCATTCCATTCCTCTCATTTCCTCTCCATTCCTATCTATTCCATTCCTCGCCATTCTATTCCATTCCATTCCATTATATTCCTTTCTATTCCTCTCTATTCCTTTCCTTCCATTCCATTCCATTCCTCTCCATTCCATTTCTTTCCATTCCATTCTGTTCCACTCCACTCCATTTCATTCCAATCCACTCCATTCCATTCCATTACTTTCCTCTCCATTCCTTTCCATTCCATTCTTTTCCATTCCATTTCTCTCCGTTCCATTCGATTCTTCACATTCATGCTTCTCCATTCCTTTCCATTCATTAACATTCCATACCTCTCTATTCCATTCATCACCATTCCATTTCATTCCATTCCATTCCTTTCAATTCCATTCAATTATTCTCCATTCCATTCTGTTCCATTCCACACCAATCCATTACACTCCATTCCTCTCCAATCCAATCCATTCCATTCCATTCCATTCCTTTTCTCTGCATTTCATTTTATTCCATTCTGTTCCATTCCATTCCTCTCTGTTCAATTCCATTTCTTTACATTCCATTCCACTCCATTCCAATCAATTACATTTAATTCCATTACACTACATTC
>NW_007064951.1:1357-5001 GCF_000164805.1 Carlito syrichta
TTCCTCTCAATTACACTCCGTTTCATTTCATTCCATTTCACTCCATTCCTTTACTCTCCATTACACTCCGTTTCATTTCATTCCATTTCACTCCATTCCTTTACTCTCCACTACTTTTTACTCCATTCCTATCCATTCCATTGCATTCTAATTCATGCCTCTCCATCCACTGCTATCCATTCTTCTCCATTCCATACCATTCGATTCCATTCCATTCCATTCCATTCCTCGCCATTCTATTCCATTCCATTCCATTCCATTATATGCTTTTCCATTCCTCTCTATAACTTTTCATTCCATTCCATTCCATTCCTCTCCATTTCATTCCATTCCATTCCATTCCTTTACTCTCTATCCTTCCCATTTAGTTCCTTACCATTCAATTCCATTCCATTCCATCACTCTCCATTCCATTCATTTCCCCTTCCATTCCATTCCATTCATTACCATTCTGTTCCTTACCATTCATTTCCATTCCATTCCATCCCTCTCCATTCCATTCCATTCATTTCCCCTTTCATTCCGTTCTATTCATTACCATTCCATTCCACTCCATTCCTTTCAATTCCATTCCATTCCAGTCCATTCCATTCCATTCCATACCATTCCATTACTTTCCATTATATTCCTTTCCATTACATTCCTCTCCGTTCCATTCCATTCCATTTCCTTCCATTCCATTGCACTCTGCTCAGTTCCATTCCATTAAATTATATTCCATTTCACTACATTACATTATATTTCACTGCATACCATTCCATTACACTCCATTCCATCCCATTAATCTCTGTTCCATTCCTCTCCATTCTACTCATTTCCTTTCAGTTTCATTCCATACCATCTCTTCCATTCCATACCATTCCATTCCATTCCTTTCCATTCAATTCCATTCCTTTGCATTCCATTCGACTCCTATCTACCCAATTCTATTCCATCCCATTCCATGCCCCTCCATTCCGTTTCATTCCTTTCCATTCCAATCATTAGCATTTCATTGCTCTCCATTCCATTCCAGTCCATTCCATTCCATTCCATTCCATTCATCTCTATTCCATTCCATTCCATTCCTATCCATTCCTTGACATTCCATTCCATTCCTCTGCATTCATTTCCATTCCATTCAGTTCCATTCCATTGTACTCCGCTCAGTTCTTTTACATTCAATTTAAGTCCATTCCACCCCATTCTATTCCATTCCTTTAGAATCCATTCCATTCCATTCCTCTACATTCCATTCCTCTATATTCAACTTCATTTCATTCAGTTTCTTTCAATTCCATTCATCTACAATTCGTTCCTTTCCATTCTCTTCCATTCCATTCAATACCATTCCATTACACTCTACTACATTCCTTTCCACCCCATTCCATTCCATTCAATTCCTCACGATTCCATTCCATACCATTCCATTGCATTACACTCCTCTCCATTCCATATCTCTCCACTCATTTCCATTACATTAATTCCACTAAATTTCATTCTATTACATTAACTCCATTCTATTCCATTCAATTCCATTCCATTCCTATCCATTCCATTCCACTCCATTCCACTGCATTCCATTCAATTCCTCCCCATTCCATTCCTCTCCATTCCATTCTTCTCCTCTCTGCTATATTCCTTCCATTGCACTCCAATCCACTCCATTCCATTTCGTTACATTCCACTTTATTCCATTCCTCTCCATTCCATTCCTCTCAATTCATCTCCATTATATTCCATTCCATTTCGTTTCACTTCATTCTTGTCCCCTTCATTACATTTTATTCCATTGCTATCCTTTCCATTCCATTCTAATCCATTCCTCTCCATTCCATTGCACTCCATTTCTCTTCACTTCATTCGTCTCCATTCCATTCTTCTCCATTCCCTTCCATTCCTCCCCATTCCATTGCATTCATTTCCATTCCATTCCTTTTCGATCCATTCCATTCCATACCATTCTTTGCCATTCCATTCCATTCCATTCTTTTCCATTCCTCTCAATTCCATTAAATTCCATTCCATTCCACTCCATTCCTTTCCATTCCATTCCTCTCCATTTCATTCCATTCCATTCCTCTCCTTTCCATTCCATTATTTTCCATTCCATTCCTCTCTACTCCATTCCATTTCACTCTATTCCATAACATTCCATTCCTCGCCATTCCATTCCATTCTTTTCCATTCTATTCCTTTCCATTCCATTCCTCTCCTTTCCATTCAATTCTATTTCATTTCATTCTATTGCACTATTAGAATTCCATAAAAATCTCTTCCATTCCACCCATTAATCTCCATTCCATTCCTCTCCATTCTACTCCATTCCATTCAGTCTCAATCCACACCATTCCATTTCATTCCATTTCTTTCAATTCCATTCCATTCCTTTCCATTCCATTCAACTCCATTCCACTGAATTCTATTTTGTTCCATTCCATTTTCCTCCAATCCTTTTCATTCCATTCCATTCCCTTCATTAGAATTCCATTTCTCTCCATTCCATTCCAATCCATTCCATTCCATTAAATTCCATTACATTCCATTCCTCTCTATTCCATTCCATTCCATTCCATTCCTCTCCATTCCACTCCATTCCATTCATCTCCATTTCTCTGATCCTTTCCTCTCAATTCATCTCCATTCCGTTCCATTCCATTCCATTCTAATCCATTCCTCTCCATTCAATTGCTCTCCAATCTTCTCCATTCCATTCCTCTCCATTCCAATCCATTCCTCGCCTTTCCATTCCATTCCATTTCTTCCACTCCATTCCTTCCCAATCCACTCTTTCCATTCCATTACTTTTCTCTCCATTCGTTTCCATTCCATTCTATTCCATTCCAATTCTCTCCGTTCCATTCCATTCCTTTACATTCCATTCCTCTCCACTTCATTCTTTCCCTTCATTAACATTCCATTCCTCTCCATTCCATTCATCTCCATTCCATTCCTTTCAATTCCATTCCATTCCTTTGCATTCCTCTCCATTCCATCCACTCCATTCCATTCCTTTCCACTCCACTCCATTTCACTCCAATCCACTCCATTCCATTCCTTTTCTCTCCATTTCATTCCATTCCATTCTGTCCTATTCCATTCCTCTCCGTTCCATTTCATTCCTTTACATTGCATTCCACTCCACTCCTTTCCACTCCATTCTATTCCATTCCTCTCTATTCTACTCCTTTGCAATCCATTCCATTCCAATCCATTCCTCTCCATTCCATTCCTCTCCTCACCTTTCCTTTGCAATCCCTTCCATTCCATTCCCCTCCATTCCATTTCATTCTATTCCATTCCATTCTTTTAATATCCGTTCCTCACGATTCTATTTCATTCCATTCCATTTCATTCCTTTTGATTCCATTCCATTCCATTCCTTTCCATTCCATTCCGTTCCAAACCTCTCAATTCCATGTCGTTCCATTCCATTCCATTCCATTCCAATCCAATCCATTCCTTTCCAATCTACTCTTTCCTTTCCATAACTTTCCTCTCCATTCCTTTCCATTCCATTCTATTCCATTCCATTTCTCTCCATTCCATTCCATTCCTTTACATTCCATTCCTCTCCACTTCATTCTTTCCCTTCATTAATATTCCATTTCTTTCCATTCCTTTCATCTTGATTCCATTCCTTTAAATTCCATTCCATTCCATTC
>NW_007064951.1:5927-7057 GCF_000164805.1 Carlito syrichta
CTCTCCATTCCATTCCATTCCTCTCCTCACCTTTCCTACGCAATTTCTTCCATTCCATTCTTTTACATTCCATTCCTCTCCACTTCATTCTTTCCCTCCATTAACATTCAATTCCTCTCCATTCAATTCATCTCCATTCCATTCTTTTCAATTCCTCTCTTTTCCATTCCATTCCTCTCCATTCCATTCTATTCCGTTCCACTCCACTCCATTCCACTCCAATGCACTCCATTCCAAACCATTCCTTTACTCTCCATTTCAATTTATTTCATTCTGTTCCATTCCATTTCTCACCGTTCCATTTCACTCTTTACATTTCATTCCTCTCCACTCCATTCCATTTCTCTCCATTCCAATCTATTACATTTAATTCCATTGTACTGCATTCCATTCAATTGCATTAACTCTATTCCATTCCATTCCATTGCATTCTTTACTTTCCATTCCTCTCCATCCACTCCCTTCCATTCCTCTCCATTCATCGCCACTGCATTCCTATACATTCCTCTATATTCCTTAAATTCCATTCCAATACATTCCATTCCATTCCTCCCCTTTGCATTCCTGTCCATTCCGTTCCTTTCATTTCCATACCTCTGCATTCCATTCATCTATTCCTCTCCATTCCTTTCCAATCAATTCCATTCCATCGCTCTCCATTCTATTCCATTCCATTCCCTTACATTCTACTGCACTCTGATCAATTCCTTTCCACTCATTTCCATTCAATTCCTCTCCATTCCAATCCCTTCCACTCCATTCCATTCCACTCCTTTCCATTCCATCTCAACCATTCCATTTCTATCCACTCAACTCCATCCCATTCCATTTCATTCCTTTCCGTTCCTCGACATTCTGTTCCATACCATTCTATTCCATTTCATTCAATATCATGCCATTCCACTCTACTCCATTCCATTCCTCTCTGTTCCTTTCATTTCCATTTCACTCCACTCAATTGTATTCCATTCATTTCCATTCAATTTCACTTAATCCATTCCCTTCCACTCCATTCCATTCCATTCCACTCCATTCCATTCCGTTTCCCACCATTCCATTTCTTTCCATTCAACTCCATCCCATTCCATTTCATTCCATTCCATTCCTCAACTTCCCGTTCCATTCCATTC
>NW_007064952.1:0-785 GCF_000164805.1 Carlito syrichta
GGCCGGCCGCGGCTGCCCCCAGGCTCGCGAAACGGGGCAGTGGGCAAGCAGGAAAAGCGGCGGTGGTCCCACAGCTGTTCCAGGAAGCGAGCGAGCAGGCAACCAATCTAGTGAGCAAAAACCTTTTTTTTTTTTTTTTTTGAGTTGGAGTCTCGTCTGTCGCCCAGGCTGGAGGGCAGTGGCACACTCCTGGCCACCGCAGCCTTGACCTGCTGGGCTCTGGCGATCTTCTGCCTCAGCCTTCCAAGTTGCTGGAACTACAGGTGTGCACTACCATGCCCAGCTAATTTTTTGATTTATTGTAGAGATGAGGTCTCACCAAGTTGTCCGGGCGGGTCTCAAACCTGATTATGACACCCCCAAGGGAGAGCCGTTGGGTTTTTTAAATATTTTAAATTAAACTGAATTGCAAAAAACTGTTTTTTTAATATAATTGTGCCTATCATCATGTGTACTTGAAGGCTCATCAAGAGGAAGACTCCTGACATGGGACTTCAAGTCAATGAGAATGGCTGCCTCCATGCCTCCATCCACTTGGAGGAAGAGATGGACTTCATACCACCCAATGGGAGCAAACACTTATTCCATCTGGTGAAGTCATTATCCCATTCAAAAGCGCTTCCTACTCGTGAAGTGCAATTGTGTCCTTTCAGGATCCTGGCGTACTTTGTAGAAATGCCGTTTTGTTATTTAGCCTATTTGTGTAATACAAGGGGTGGCCTTCCCTTCGGAGTCTAGGTGTGCTATGGTGGTCTCATTTAAATTGGAAAGAGGGAGGAAGAAAG
>NW_007064953.1:0-496 GCF_000164805.1 Carlito syrichta
AATACTATTGCTTGCCAAAAAGAACCAGAACTCATTAGAGAATTGGCTGATAATAGGTATAAGTTAGGAATATTTGTGTGTCAGAAAGCAAAAACTATTTAACAGTCCATCTTGGGCCAGACGAGTGGCCAATGCCTGTAATTCCAGCACTTTGGGAGGCCAAGGCAAGAGGATTGCTTGAGCCCAGGTGTTCGAGACCAGCCTAGGTAACAAAGCGAGACTTCCTCTCTCTTAAAAAAAAAAAAAATTAGTTGGGTTTGGTGACTTGTGCCTGTAGTCCCAGCTACTCAGGAGACAGAGGTGGAAGGATTGTCTGAGCCCAATAAACTGTGATCATACCACTGTACTCCAGCCTGGGCAACAGAGTGAGACTCCAACCAGAAAAAAAGTCCATGTCAAAAGGACACAGAAGTCAGTTTGAAAGGAATTTCACAGACCAAACTTGAGAAATTTTGAGGTCTGAATAATCCCATAAAAGACTATAATGCATTAATGA
>NW_007064954.1:0-604 GCF_000164805.1 Carlito syrichta
AGCTAGCTAACTGACTAGCAAGCTGAATAGCTAGCTGACTTAACAAGCTAGCTGAGTAGTTAGCTGACTTGTTAGCTGACTTAACTAGCTAGATGTAGCTGACAAGCAAGTTGGCTGGATAGATGGCTAGCCAGCTGACATAACTACCTAGCCAAATGTTTGGCTACACTGCTAGCCATCTGGCTTAACTAGCTAGCTACCAGGCTGGCTAGCTGGCTAGGGAGCCAGGTAGAAAGCTAGTGGGCTGGCCAGCTGGCTAACCAGCCGGCTTAATTAGGCAGTCTGCTGGCTGAACAGTCGGATAGCCAGCCGGCTTAATTAGCCAGCCTCCCTGCTGGTCAGCCGACTAGCCAGCCAGCTTAACTAGCTTGCCACCTACCTGACAAGTCTGCTAACCTGCCGGCTTAACTTGTCAGCCACCTAGCTACCCAGCTGGCTAACTAGCTGACTTAAATAGCAGACTTAACTAAATAGTCATCCAGCTAGCCAGCTAGCTTAACTAGCTAGCCACCTACCTAGCCAGTTGTCTAACCAGGTCACTTAACTTGCTGACTTAACTAGGTAGCCAGCCGGCTAGCCACCTGACTTAATTAGCTAGCTACCT
>NW_007064955.1:0-523 GCF_000164805.1 Carlito syrichta
CTTTAACAAGTTGGCTGACTACTCGGCCGAATATTTAGCTTGGTTAAATAGATGATTGACAAGTTGGCTCCATAGTTAGCTCGGTTAAGAAGTTGGGTGACCAATTTGCTGACCTAATTAGTCGGTCGACTACTTGACTGACTAGTTAGCTGACCTAACAAGCTGGCCGACTATTTAGCTGACCTAACTTCTCAACTGACAAGTTGGCCCACTAGTCGGCCAATTGCTTAGCTTACTTAAGTTATTCTAGCTTAAGTTATTCTAGCCGACCAGTTAGCTCACTTAATTAGTCGGCCGGCAAGTGAGCCGACAGTTGAGCTGACATAACTAGTCAGCGGGCTAGTGAGCCGACTGGTCAGCTGAATTAACTAGTCAGCCAGTGAGTGAGCCTATGCCTGCTCTGCCATAACTAGTTAGCCAGTGAGTGAGCTGACTGGTGAGCTGACTTAATTAGTTCACTGGTGAGCAAACAACTAGTTAGCTGACCTGTTGGCCTTTAATCGAGCTGACAAGTTACTTGACC
>NW_007064956.1:0-492 GCF_000164805.1 Carlito syrichta
CCTATAGTTCCAGCTACTTGGAAGGCTGAGGCAGAAGGATGGCCTGAGCCCAGCAGGTCATATGGTGGCTGTGATTGTGCCACTGCACTCCAGCCTGGGCAACAGAGTGAGACTCCCACTCAAAAGAGTTTAGACTCTCTGGAGCAGAGATCCTGTTGGGAAGGAGGCACTCTGATTGGGGGACTTCAGGCACTGTGGCAGGCAGGTGGTAGGCTGATGTTCTGGTTTGGTGGGGAAAGGAAGTTAATTTGGTTTCCCTCAGATTACAGCTGAGGGTCTTCCAGGCAACCCAATCCACAACCAACCAACCAACCAACCAACCAACCAACCAACCAACCAACCAACTCTCTCTTTTCGAGGAACACAATGTGGGTGGACCTGGAAGGCAGGTAGCTTGTGTGCTGGAAATTCATAGGCAGAGAGCTCTCTGTAGCAAGGAGGGGTCTGGGTGGAAGAGACTCCCTGAGGACAAGGAGCTCTTTCTTCCCCTCC
>NW_007064957.1:0-491 GCF_000164805.1 Carlito syrichta
CCCCTCCCCCCCCCCCCCCCCCCCTGCCACAGCCCTGGACACAAGGCCAACAGCCCTGCCTCCCCTCTCTGTCTCTCTCCAAGCACTGTGCATCCGCGTTCTCTTTTGTTTGTGGTCTATCACCCCATATGCCATGGCAAACAAGAGACTTTATAAATATTTCAAACATTAATAATTTGTGCTGGCTCTGCTTAGACTTTTAAATGAATCTAAGAGCATTCCTCTTTGAGGAACCTGCCAAACTGCAGGTGGGTGAGAGAAATACCACCGCCCCCTGCCTGAGACGGGCCCTTGATGGAGAGGAGGGACCAGGGCTGTGACTGCGAGTGGGGGACGCCCCCATCTTTCCCGCCTGCCTCCCCTACTCTGGCATCTGCTCTGCCGAAGCCCTGTCTAACAGGGGCAGTGGCCAGCCTCAACCCTGGACCCAGGGGGTGGGAAGACCCTCACTGCTCTGCCAGATGAAGAGAGGTTGAGAGTTGCTTTATGAG
>NW_007064958.1:0-553 GCF_000164805.1 Carlito syrichta
GCTAATTTTTTGATTTATTGTGGAGATGAGGTCTCATCAAGTTGCCCAGGCTGTTCTTGAACCAATAGGCTCAGGCAATCCTCTCACCTTGGTCACTGATCTATTTTTTTAAAAGAAAATTTTTCTGGTGAAATTTTTGAAAGTTATACCTCATTTTCTCCAGATAATACCCAATTGGTCTAACCAATGTGCTGTTTACCTTTCACATATACGATCATGTCATCTCTGAATACAGACTGTTTTTCTTTTTATTTTCTAATCTGTTTATGTCTTTTATTTATTTTACTTACCTCACTGTATTTGCTGAGACCTCTAGTAAAATGTTTACTAGCCAGGAGTGGTGACTCATGCCTGTAATCCCAGAACCTTGGGAGGCTGAAGCGAGAGGATTGCCTCGAGGCCAGCCTGGGCAACTTAGTAAGACCTTGTCTCTATGATAACTCAAAAAATTAGCCAGGCCCGGTGGTGTGCGCCTGTAGTTTCAGCTACTTGGAAGGCTGAGGTAGAAGGATCACCTGAGCCCAGTGGGCTGAGGCTACAGTGGCCGTGAGTG
>NW_007064959.1:0-528 GCF_000164805.1 Carlito syrichta
TATTTGTCAGCTAGTTATCATAGATAGGTAGCTAGTTAAGTCAGTTTCTTAAGTCACCTGCATAGCTAGATAGCTAGCCAGATAGCTATTTAAGCCAGATAAGACTGCTGGCTATCTAGGTAACTAGCTGACTAAGTGAGCTAATTAAGTCAGCTTGATAGCTAGTTAAGTAAGTGAGTTAAATCAGTTGGATAGTCAGCTGCCTAGCTGGGTAGCTACCTGGTTAAGTCACCTGGCTAGCCCGTTATATATCTTGTTAAGTAACCTAATTAAGTCAGCTCACTAGCCAGCTCGTTACCCAGGTACCTAGGTAGTTAAGTCTGCTGGCAAGCAGGTGGGATGTGTATTAGCTAGCTAGTTAACTCAGCTGGCTATCCAGCTGGCTTCCTAGGTACCTAAGCTCTTATGTCAGCCTGCTACCCAGCAGGCTAGCTAGCTGTCACCTAGTTTAGTAAGCTGACTAGACACATAGCTACCTAAGTAGCTAGAAGGTTAAGTCAGCTGTCTAATCTGCTGGCTAGCTAGTTA
>NW_007064960.1:0-559 GCF_000164805.1 Carlito syrichta
AATAAGAATGAAAACAAACAAAATCTATCTAAAATAAATACAAAAAACTAAAGAACCCAAACAGCCAAAACAATCTTGAGAAAGAAGAAATTCGGGGGACTTAAACTTTCTGGTTTCAAAATTTACAACAAAGTCACAGTAATCAAAACAGCATAGTACTTCATAGAGATAGGTCAGTTTTCAAAAAATGGTGCTGTGAAACTTCTGTGTCCACTAGAAAAATAATGAAGTTACCTGTCAACACATATACAAATATACTCCAATCAAAAACTTCTGGTCAGATTATAAAATTGTGCAGCTACTGTGAAGATGAGTTTTGCTTTTCCTTAAAAAGTTCAACATACATTCCAGCAATTTCATTCTAGCTATAGCCCCTTAAGAAGTGGAAGCAGGAGCTTGAAGAGATACTTGAGCACCAGTGGCCATAGCAGTATTAGAAACAATGACAAAAAGGTGAAAACACCGATTGTCCATGAACAGAGAAGTGAATATGCAAAATGTGATCTATAAATGCAAGGGAATATACCATTGCTCCCAGTAGGGAAAAGCAGAAGTATAA
>NW_007064961.1:0-526 GCF_000164805.1 Carlito syrichta
TGGTTAAGTTGGCTCACTGGTTGGCTCAATAGCCAGTCTACTAGTTAAGTCTTCTGAGCTATTGGCTTACTCACCAGCTGACTAAATTCAGCTGACCAGTGAACTCACACGCTGGGTGACTGGTTAAGACAGCTGACCAGTCAGCTCACTCGCTGGCCGACTGATTAAGATAGGTGACCAGTCGGCTTACTCACTGGTCGATTAGTTAAGTTTGCTGACAAGTTGGTTCACTCGCCATTTTACTAGTTAAGTCAGCTGACAAGTTGGCTCACTCACCAGCTGACTAGTTAAATTAGCTCACTTGATTCACTCGCAGGATGACTAGTTAAGTCAGCTAAATGGTCAGCATACTACACGGCAACTAGTTAAGTCAACCGACTAGTTAGGACAGCTAAATAGTTTGCAAACTATTTGGCCAACTAGTTAGTTCAGAAAACCAGCGTTCCAACAAGTTAACCGGGCTAAATAATGGGCTAAATCATCAGTCAGCTAGTAGACCCAGCTAACTAGTCAGTCGACATATCGG
>NW_007064962.1:0-552 GCF_000164805.1 Carlito syrichta
CCGCAGCCCTCGAGGGGCAACAAACGCCCGGCCACCTCGGAGGCTGAGCCCGAGCGGGCGGGCCGGGCGGGACCACGCTCCTCATTGGACAACGGCCCTTGTCAATCACTAAGAAAATGAGACCTTGGGCGTAACCAGACGTCATTGGCTTTCCCTCCTCGGAGCGAGGCGGGCTTGAGGGGATACGACACCCAATGGTCATCGAGGCCTTTGCCTTCGCGGAATATGGGCAGACCTTTGAACCAATGAAACGCCACAGAGGGATACCGGCGCCGTGACACGGATTGAACCCACAGCGGTGGCTCTCTCTGCTCTAGGTTTCTCATGGGGTATAAAACGGGCGGTTTATTAACGCGAAGTCAGTCTGCTGTAGGTGAGGTTTTGCGACATGTTATTTTTTGAAAGTTAGTATCTTGGCTTTCATCAAGGCTCCTGATTTTAGTTTTTTAAAAAATGTATCTATTTAGCCGGGCTCGGTGGCTCAGCCTGTAATCCCGTGCCTTTGGGAGGCTGAGGTGAGTGGATTGCCTGAGCCCGCGGGTTCGAGACCCG
>NW_007064963.1:0-1299 GCF_000164805.1 Carlito syrichta
GGGATGGGATTAACAGTAGCAAATATCTGTCAGGGGATGGGAAAACACTTCTTATCTACAGGGTGCCTGAATGAAACGTCATTGTACACCTACCCTTGACTGTACCCCACAAAACCATAATAAAAACTACTGATTAATGAAAAAAATAAAATAAAATAAAATTTCCAATTAAAATAAAAATTTCAATTATATTTTTCCAAGAATTAAAAAAGTTATTCTAAAGCTTACATGGAATCACAAAGACTCTAATAAGCAAAGTAATCTTGAGCAAAAAGAACAAAGCTGAAGACATCACACTATTTGATCACAAAATATATGAAAGGGGGAGCCCCAAAAGATGGAATTATTTTTTTGGAGAGTGGGCCGATTGTAGTACATGCATCCCCCACTAGGTCAGTGTTCAAGAAACCCGTTGGCATCAGTGTACCAGTTAGTGCTGTTGTGAGAAGTTGTGTTTGGCCTCAGTGAATTTATTTAGGAGAGTCTTTGAACACTTTTGCCTATTTCATGATGGATGGTGTATAAGTGCACCTGCACACACTGCACTGAGTGTTAAGCAGTTTTTAACCAAAAAAAAAAAAAAAAATGGCATGACTTCCACGTGCCATCCTCCCTACTCACCCAATCTTGTCCTGAGTGAATTTTTTTGTTGTTGTTACCCTGGATGAAAAAAATCTCAAAAGGAAATATTTTGTCGATGTGGAAGAGGTGAAACAAAAAATAGCAGAAGCACTAAAAAGCATCACAACGTGAGTTGAACAACTGTCTTGAGCGGTGGAAAAAGCGTCTTGATAAGTGTGTTGCATCAACTACAGAGTACTATGAAGGTGACTAAAGATTAAACATGTGAGAATAAATATACAATTTTTGAGAAATACTTTTTATCTCCCCTCGTATTACAAAACTACAGTAAGAAAACAGCATGGTACTGAATAAAACTAGAAATACACGGATGAAACATGGTAGAGAGTGAAGAGTTGGTGTTAAAGCTGTATCTCAGTGGAGCTATTATGTAGGATTGGAAAATAAAGGAAAAGGAATCTTGTTTCATAGGTGGGAGTTAATGGCCCCAATTTGAGACACGTTTTATTTTAGCTGCCAACATGCAAGTAAGAATTAAACCTCTGTAAGTGAAATCTGAACCTGTTTTTTAGACATTGTCATCATAGAGATTACTATAGGAGAAAAGGAATCCATTAAATTAATGAAATTTTAAGGCCTCAGGCCCATTTCCGGCGGCCTCAGCTAGGAAGAAACTTGGCGGCACTCGGCGACCCCGCCCGCGCACCCCGCGCCTTC
>NW_007064963.1:1935-6798 GCF_000164805.1 Carlito syrichta
GGCGCCGGGCGGCGGCTGCCGACATCCTGAGCATGGGCGTGGCGTTTCCCATCCGGCACCACCACCCCTGGAGCGAGCTGCCAGCCAACGTGCGGCAGAGTCTTGGAGATCCACAGAGAGAGCACGAAAAGCAGGTTGTCCTGTCGAGTGTCCGCAATCAGTTACGCGACAGAAACAATGTATTAAACATGTCGAGAAAGATGAACGCAAATACTATGAGGAGCTCCTGAAATACAGCCGCGAACACCTCCTGCTGCACCCCTACCACCTGTCGGACATCATGGGGAAGGGCCTGAGGGTGGCGCCCCTCTCCTACTACACCGGGATCATGGAGGACATTAGGGACAGTGAGAAAAGATATGATTCATTGCCCAATTTTACTGCTGCTGGCTGTCTAAGCCTTCTTGGCATAGGAAGAAACCAGTATATTGATCTTATGAATCAGTGTAGGTCATCAAAAAAGTTTTTCAGAAGGAAAACAGCCCGTGATCTTCTGCCGGTGAAGCCCGTGGAAATTGCCTTCGAGGCCTGGTGGGTGGCGCAGGCTGGCTACATCACCGAAGATGACATCAAGAAATGCACTTTACCTGAGAAATGTGCTATTGATGAGATCATCGATTCAGGCCCTCAACTCTCTGGATCACTAGATTACCATGTGGTACATAGTTTATATAACGAAGGATTTATTTATCTGGATGTACCAATATCTGATGACAGTTGTACAGCAGTTCCCTCTCTTGAAGGCTTTGTAATGAATCCAGTACAAGGTGATTATTTTGAAACTCTGCTCTATAAGATATTTGTTTCAATAGATGAGCACACTAATGCTGCAGAGCTTGCAAATGTCCTCAAGATACACTTATCCCTGGTTAAGAATGCTGTTTCAATGTATTGCCGCTTGGGCTTTGCCCATAGGAAGGGACAAGTCATCAATCTGGATCGACTTCATTCATCGTGGAAGAATGTACCATCCGTGAACAGATTAAAGAGCACTTTAGATCTGCAGAAGATGCTCTTATCCTGGGACGGCGGGGAACGATGGAGACCCGTTCAAGAAGCTTCATCGGCTACCAACACTGATACAAACAGCCAAGAAGACCCAGCTGACACAGCCAGTGTGGCAGTGTGAGCCTGTCCACAGAATACACAAAGCGAATTGCTTTCCTGTTTGTCTCAACTCTTATGGTCTTCTTAATGATGGGAAACCTTTCACCAAACTTGAAAAGTCATGCCATCACAATGTTTGAAGCAGGCAAGCTCTCTGATGAGTCTCTGGACAGCTTTCTCATAGAACTGGAAAAGGTTCAGAGCACTGGTGAAGGAGAAACTCTGAGATACTTTGATCATGCGCTTACTTTGAGAAACACCATTCTGTTTCTGCATCATAATAAAGATCTAGTTGCACAAACTGCACAGCCAGACCAACCCAATTATGATTTTCTTCTGGATCTTTTGCGCTGTGAGAGCCTTCTTGCCCTGAACCCCACAACTTGCAGCAGAGTTCTGAACAAAAACTACATGGCGCCCCTCACCAACAAAATCCAGCCCGTCAGCAGCTGTACCCCTCAGCATATTGGACCAGCAATCACAGAAGTCAGTTCTATGTGGTTTAAACTGTACATTTATCATGTCATCGGGCAGGGACCACCATCTCTCTTACTGTCCAAAGGTACAAGACTTCGAAAACTGCCAGATATATTTCAGGGCTATGATCAATTGCTAATAACATCTTGGGGTCATGATCCTAGTGTAGTTCCCACGTCAAAAGTCCTCACAATGTTGATGATGCTTTAACACATTCTGCGGTTTTAATTCAGGGACACGGTTTGCGTGGGATAGAAGAAACTATGCATATACCATTTCCATTTGATGAAACAGAACTACAAGGAGAGTTCACTCGTGTCAATATGGGCATTCATAAAGCATTGCAAACGTTAAGGAACAAAGTGGACTTGCAGCACTTCTGTGGCTACATCACCATGCTGAATGCTTCCAGCCAGTTTGCCAGCAGAAAACTCAATAATGCTTCTGAGAGAGGAGAACCTGATTTAGCTGCAGGCTCAGATGTAAATGGGAGCACAGAGTCATTTGAAATGGTCATTGAGGAAGCAGCTGTAGATTCAGTGATAAAGCAAAATTCTGGCGCCACCACAGAAGCAGACTAGGTTCCTCTTGAGCTGTGTTTTGGAATTCCACTCTGCAGTTCTGAATTAAACAGGAAAGTTTGTGGGAAAATTGCTACACATGGCATTTGCAGGAAAGAGAGCTTTCAGAACCTCTTACATTCCAGTCAAAAACTCTCTCTACAAGTCCTTAACTTTGTTCACTCGTTCCAGGAAGGTGCTTCCATGCTGGATGTCCACATGGAGCTCGGCTTTTCCAGTTTACTTTCACAGCCATCCTGCGCTGACATGGGCATTCCGCTTCCTGCAAGAAACTTGGTGTTTAAATACAGTGTCCTATCAGAGTGGAGTGGCCGGTCACCATCCTTGCCCCTCCTGACTAATCTTCCCCTGCAGTAATTGGTTCCAGCATCCATTGCTCACATTTTCTACCTTTTTCTTTCCTAACATTAGCTTTATGGTGTCAGCCACTAAAAGGCATCCTGTTGCTGAGTGCAATTTCTGCTTCACTGATACGAGAGTTGGGGACACGGTTCTGTTTTCTGGAGTTTTGCACATGATTGCATGTCCTGTTGCAACAAAGTGCTTTTTAGCAGCCAGCACTGCATTTTTTACCTTGAGACAATCTACATTTCTTTTATAAACTGAGGATCTACTTTATAGGCTTTATGATGACTGTTCTATCTATAAGCAGTCTCTATGAATATGGCAGTGGAAATTGTATATGTTAGTTATCAGACATAAATCTTGTTTAATTTTATATTTTGTTACCTGTATTTAGGGGATCAAGGGAAGAGATGGAACTCTTCCTCTGCAAAGGCCTCTTGGCACTTAAAGCAGTAGAACTTGTTACTTATGTAACACCATAAGTATCCCGTGTCAAGAGACAATATGGTGGGCATTAGGAATGTCTGTAATTGTGTGTATCAGCTGCGTGGTTGAAGGCGCACATCAGCACGGTCACATGCCACTCAGCCTTGATTTGTAAGTCTCAACTCGGAAGGTGACTGTCACTGGCATCTCATGAGAAGCTTTAGAAAACTGTTTTGCAACTCTGTTTCTGTGTGGACTTCTGTTGTCTCTCATCTGGGCTTTATGTTTTCACAGAGTCTTCGTGGAAGAAATCGAATTTATCTTCCACTCTTGTAGCTGCAGCTGCTGCACATTTTCACCCTGATTTACCTTGTGATTCTTAGCTCTGATGTTTTCAAACCAAGGATTGTGATTTTGGGTAGAATCACATATTATTAGAAGTAAGGCTATGTCTTCGGTTCAGAACACTTCAGTGATAAGCCTACTTTGAGGACATATTCTTAAGCAGTCTGAATCTTAAATTTATGTGAATACTTTTATAGGATGTTAATATTATACAATGAAATGTATAAAGCAGTGTCAATTTGATTATTGACACATATAACATGTTTACAAATAAACTGTGGTGTTGAACAAGTCATTAAAAAAAGAAATTTTAATATAGTGTATAGTAAAAGGAAAAAATGTCAGAATTTAGTTTTGAGCTACCTCATAGAGAAGGACCTTGGAAAAGACCCTGGGAGGGAGAAAGCAGGCAGTTTAGAAGCAATCAGGAGCCCAGGAAGCAAAGAAGCCTAAGAAAAGTGATAATCTCCAGAAGAGGTCATAGTCTGATTTTACTTTTGTTCCAAGTGAGATAACATCACAAAACACTCACTGAATTTAATGATGGGGAGATAACAGTGATCTAATCAATATTTATTAATATGGATGTCATTTGTGATGCTAGTCATTCTAAGGTGAGGGGGATGGGAGGATATTGAAAATTTTTTTTTAAATTTTATTTTAGAGATGTGGGCCGGGCTCAGTGGCTGGCTCAGCCTGTCATCCCAGCATTTTGTGAGGCTGAGGCAAGTGGATTTCCTGAGCCTGCGGGTCGGAGACTGACCCAAGCAACTTGATGAGACCTTGTCTCTATGATAAATCAAAAATTAGCTGGGTGTAGTAGCACGTGCCTGTAGTTCTGGCTACTTGGAAGGCTGAGGTGGAAGGATAGCCCAGCAGGTTGATGCTGGGGTGGCAGTGAGTGTGCCACTGAACTCTAACCTGGGTGACAGAGTGAGACTCCAACTCAAAAAAAAAAAAGATGTGGAGTACAATTCAGAGTTAGGTATACAAATGATCATTGTACAGGTAGGGTTTGGGCCTCACTTTCGTCCCCAGGGGATATTGTAAAATGATTGCTAATCTTTTCAGGTTTATTTTGAAGACAAAGAAAGGCTGGGAAGAAACTACAAATGAGCTACTACAAAGCAAAGAAATCATCAAGAGAGCAGGGAGACAGCCCACAGAATGGGAGATAATATTTGCCAACTGTATATCTGACAAAGGCTTAATATCTAGGATCTCCAAGGATATCAAACGCGCCTTAAAGAAAAAACAAACAGCCCCATTAAAAAGTCGGCAAAAGACATGAATAGACACGTCTCAAAAGAAGATATATGGGCAGCCAACAGACACATGAAAAAGTGCTCAGCCTCACTCATCATTAGAGAGATGCAAGTCAAAACCACATTGAGATGCCACCTAACCCCCATAAGTGTGACCATCACTAATTAAACAAACAACAGATGCTGGCAAAGTTGTGGAGAAAAAGGAACGCTTCTACACTGCTGGTGGGAATGCAAACTAGTGCACTTCTCTGGAGGACAGTGGCAATTTCTGAAAGAACTAGAAATAAATTGGGTTCAGGGTGAGGTTATTGTTT
>NW_007064964.1:0-481 GCF_000164805.1 Carlito syrichta
CCACTGCACTCCAGCCTGGACGACAGAGTGAATCTCCAACTCAAATATATATATATATATGCTTTTTACATCACTGAAGGCCTGGCACCAGAAGGAATCCAATCATAGCTCTTAAAATGACAGCCGTGACACTCATCCACTCTTAGCCTTCCACTCTGCCAAACACCACTGTGGCTTCTCTCAAAGCCCCTGGCTATTTTAGGATGATAAGGTTATCGTGCCACCGGGACAGAAGGCACACAGAAGAGATTATCTGTGCAGCATCTGGGAATTCAACAAGGCCGGAGCCAAGAAGCCTCCCACACACCGCAACCTGTGTTCCCCCCGGTTCGATGGGTTCTGATCCTCACACCAGGGAGCCTTGTCATTCAGATGGGATACTAGCCACAACTGGAGAGATGGGAAACCTCAGAAAAGCATTCAAAACTCTTCATCAGATTACAATGCATTAGGAAGAATTCTGCCGGCTGGGCACGGTGGC
>NW_007064965.1:0-1071 GCF_000164805.1 Carlito syrichta
AGTAGTGGGGTGGTATGAAGAGAGGAGGTGGGAGGGGTGTTGTGGTTTGGCGTGCGCGGGCTTTTCGGAGGACAAAGAAGAAGGCTTATATAAGATGGCTGCTATTTTTAAAATGGCTCCCAACAGGGCAAAAGCAGAGATGATATTACTCGATGGTAAATCAACCCTACTGTACAATTACAAAATTATGCCCTTCACCACCCTGCAAGATTTTAATTCATCCTCAGCCAGCCAATTTTCAATTTCTTCATGGAGCTTATGTTACATAAAGTTACTAAAAAATAGTTGTATTTCTACCAGTTAACTAAAATCCCTACATAAATCCCATGCGAATGGCCCCAACTGTTTTATCAACATAATCTTTTTAAACAAAAGATGGTATAAGAACAAATCAAAATACCTCAATAGCCTTTTACTAAAGTCTATCTTTACCTATGCAAATAATGAGTAATATTTGCCTCTTTCTGACTAAACCATTTCCTGTTCAAAATAGAACAAGAAATAGTTCACACTTGAAATCCTTATTCCATATATAACGGTTATAGGTTGAATTGTGTCCCTAATTCAATTCATATGTTGAAGCCCTAGCAATCAGTATCTCAGAATATGATTCTACCTGGAAATAGGTCCTTTAAAGTTGCAATTAAATGAAAATGAATCCCTTTGGGTAGGCCCTAATTCAATCTAACTGGGGAACTTATAAGAAAAGGAAATTTGGACTCAAAAAGATACCAGATGCACACACATAGAAGAATGCCCATGTGAGCATCCAGCAAGAAGAGTGCTAAATCCAAATCAAAGAAATAGGCCTCTGAAGAAACCAAACCTGCTGACACCTTTATCTTTGTCCTCCAGACTCTAGAATTGTACAAAAAGAAATGTCTGTTTTTAACTGTCTGTGGTATTTTGTTATGGCAGCCTTGGCATACTAATATAGAAGCCAATTCAGAGGAATCAAGAAAATGATCAGTTAAGAAAATGTGTAGCCGGGCTCGGTGGCTCAGCCTGTAATCCCACGCCTTTGGGAGGCTGAGGTGAGTGGATTGCCTGAGCCCGCGGGTTCAAGACCCA
>NW_007064965.1:1351-14600 GCF_000164805.1 Carlito syrichta
GGAGGCCAAGGCGAGAGGATTGCCTGAGCTCAAGGGTTCGAGACCAGCCTGGGCAACTTGGTGAGTCCTCGTCTCTACAATAAATAAAAAAATAAGCTGGGCATGGTAGTGCACGCCTGTAGTGCCGGCTACTTGGAAGGCTGAAGTGGAAGGATCACCTGAGCCCTGCAGGTCAAGGCTGTGGTGGCTGTGAGCATGCCACTGCACTCCAGCCTGGGTGACAGAGTGAGACACTGACTCAAAAAAAAAAAAAGAAAAGAAAATGTGTGAATTACTGTCTGGTTTTCATTTTTTTTTTTTAGATTAGAAAATATAGTTTATTTAAAAAGAAAATTAGAGAGAGAGAGAGAGAGGAGGTTCACCTCCCCAAGGTAGGGGAGGGGACCAAAGCACAGAAACATGGCGACCATGGTCAAGGAGTCATATGGTCAGATCATAGTTGAGCAAAGCAGTGGCAGCCCATTTATGTTTTAAATATACTTTATATATCAGAAGTATATACATTGTAAAATTCCTATTGTAAAATTTCTTGAAATTTCTAATGGCAAAACAATTGCTGTTGCTTCTGCTGCACTGGAGTAGGGGGCAAGGATTATCTTCAAAGTCTCCCTCACTTGGTAAAAGACCGGATGTTTGCTGTATTATTACGACCTTCATTGAGTGATCTGGGCTTTGTGTCTTTCAGCAAAGGCTTTATCTGTTTAAAAGGCAATAGGCTGTACTTTCAAATTGATCTATTTACTCATGAGATTAATAAGAGTTGTAGGTCAACTGCTCTGAAAGAAAGGAGACTTTAGCCGGGCTCAGTGGCTCAGCCTGTAATCCCACACCTTTGGGAGTCTGAGGTGAGTGAATTGCCTGAGCCCGCAGGTTCGAGACCTGCCTGGGCAGTGAGACCTCATCTCTACAATAAATCAAAAAAAAATCAGCCGGGTGTGGTAGCGCATGCCTGTAATTCCGGCTACTCGAAGGCTGAGGCGGAAGGATCGCCAGAGCCCAGCAGGTGAGGCTGCGGTGGCCGGGAGCGGCCACTGCACTCCAGTCTGGGTGACAGAGTGAGACTCCAACTCAAAAAAAAAAAAAAGAAAGGAGACCTTTAAGAAGGGAGCATTGCACCGGTGACTTATGAGTAAACAAATGCCAAGGGAAATCTTTATGAGAATGAGGAAACCAAGCATGAGCATGATTTCAAGTAAAGTTTTACATGGCGTTGCTTCAGTTTATCCCACAGGCGTGTAAGTTGTATTTCAGTGCTGTGCTGACCCAAGGCAAGGAGTACAGCAACCAAATCCATTAGTCATTAGCGGAGGAGAAAGCAAATTTCCAGACCCTGCCAAAAACAGCTCTGTAACAAGAAGTGCTGTGCTGGCTATTATGAACAAAAGTTCCTCAAGGTTTGGGGGCCCCCAAAATAGACTAAAGGGAACATATTGGAGCATCAAGGTGATACATCGTGGTAAACATTAGATTGTTCTGTACTTATCTGTTAGGTTCTGTGCAAGACCCTAGGAAGCCACCATGGCTTCTGGAACCCGCATAACTTTGAGAATTTTAGCATCACTAAATTGTCATAAAGTTTATGCACTCCCATCATTTCTACCATGTCCCCTTCTATTCTAGGAATTTTCTCAGATCAATTACCAAGCACTCTCCAGGAAAGCCACTCAGAGTTAACTGAGTTCCAAAAAATCATGTATTTATCTGCCCTTTGGGCCTTCTCAAGCCTTCTTTACCTTTTCTATCTTTGATCTCTTTCTCTCTTCACACTTTTTACTTTTACCCTCGGTTATTCTACATATTTGTGGGCTCTTGGCTGAATTTCTTTCAGCATTTTTCTGGAATTTAACTATAATCCAGTTTACAATCAAGAATAATGTCAAGACTTCTTTTTTCCCAGTTCTTGGGAGAATATATGCTTTTTCCTGTATTTCTTTTTGGTCTGAACTAGGATTTATTTTCACATCTCGATTACAGTCTTAGATGGTAGCATTCTGCAGTTGGAAGACAACACTTGCTCTCTTGACATATTGACTAATTGAGACTGTCACTTGATTTGGTATGGGAGGAGTAGGCATGCAAGAAATGTGAATCCTATGTTGATACAACTTATCTGTGCCTCAGGGCCTGCTCAGGCCTGGTATCTGTTTACCACTTCCTCATGATTAGGCGCACAGTTCACACAGTTAGTAATGGGTGCTAGGGTTTAAATATGTTCCCCAAAGTGTATGTGCTGGGAAAATGCAGAGGTGTTGGGAAGTGGGACTTTTAAGAGGGGTTACACAGAGTCTTCAAGAACGGGTTAATGGCATTATCCAGGAAGTGGGTCTTTTTAAAAATTAAAATGATAAAATGATGAGTTCTTTCTCTCTCTCTCTCTCTCTCTCTTTCCTTTTCTGTCTTTGTTTGCAATTCTGTCATTTGATGCTTTTTGCCATGCTGTGGCATCCAGCAAGCAGGTCCTCACCCCCTTCAACTTTGGACTTTCCAGACTCCATAATTATGACAAATTTCTGTTCTTTATAAATTATCCAGTCTCAGATGGTCTTCACTTACAGCAGCAAAAAGTGGACTAAGATAAACACATGCATATCATATAGTAAACCCCAGTCCTTGATCATTAACGGGAGCCCTCATGGCTTTCCTCATAACATCAGGCCTTGTTATATGATTCCACTTTAACTCACCCTTGTTCTTGTCACTAGGCCTTCCAATCAACATGCTCACTCTAGATCAATGATGACGTGACACCATTTGAGAAGGCACATTTCAAGGCCACCACACATCAATTGTACAAAAAGGTCTCTGATATGGAATAATTCTCTTTATCATCTCAGAAGTCTTCTTTTTTGCAGGCTTCTTTTAAGCATTTTATCACTGTATCCTGGCTCCAACCCCAGAACTAGGAGGCTGCTGACCCCCAACAGGTATTCATCCTCTAAACCCTTTAGAAGTCCCATTACTTAATACATCCGTATTACTAGCCTCTGGAGTCTCAATTACTTAGGCCCATCACAGTCATATAAAGTAACCGAAAACATATACTTCAAGTTCCACTAATTATAATTATTCTAGGCATTTACTGAACCTTACTTCAAACCTCGAAACCTCCTTCACTATAGCAGATGTCATTTAAGGCTCAACATTCTTTATGGCAACAGGCTTTCATGGACTACACGTTATCACTGGCTCAACTTTCCTCACTGTTTGCTTTCTTTGCCAACTAAAATTCCACTTCACATCTAATCACCACTTCGGATTTGAAGCTTCCGCTTGATACTGACACTTCGTAGATGTAGTCTGAGTATTCCTATATGTCTCCATTTATTGATGAGGATCATATTCTTTTAGTATTAATTAGTACAATTGACTTCCAATCAATTAGCTCTGGTGTAACTCCCAAAAGAATAATTAACCTTATAATTTCCCTAATCAGGGACAGCACATTCGCACTACTTCTCGTCACTGTTGCATTTTGACTCTCACAACTAAATGTGTATGCAGAAAAATCTAGCCCTTACAGGCTTTGACCCAGCAGGATCTGCCCACTTACCTTTTTCTATAAAATTTTTCTTAGTTGCTATCACCTTCCTCCTAGTTGATCTGGAGATTGCCCTCCTGCTTTCCCTCCTCTGAGCCTTCCAAACAAACAATTTTAACCGTATGCCAATTATAGCTCTAGTCTTAATTTCCATTGTAGCCCTAGGTCTTGCCTATGAATGAATTCCAAAGGGATTGGAATGAGTTGAATATGGTGATTAGTTTAAGATAAAACAAATGATTTTGACTCATTAGACTGATTATATTACCAAAATGTCCTCTATCTCAAACCAACTCTTGTCAACAGGCTTATCACCTCCATTACCCTGATCTACCATCCAGGCTGTAAACCCTATTGTAGGATTGCACTGTTATTCCTAGGGTAACTTGTTCTGTTGTTCAAATAAGTTTGGATCAATAAATGATTTTTTGCTTGGACGGATAGAGTCTAGGTTTTAATCATTCAGAGGTTAAGTTGTACTCTGAGGTCACCCCAACCAAAATTTTTAGTTCATGTCCAGGAAGCATTAGACCTGATATATAGGTTGATTGTATTAATCACTTAAAGCTCCATAGGGTCTTTTCTGCCTCTTCATGAAGAGGTCAACTTTACTGATTAGAGGTAGGAGACAATAAAACCCTCGTGTGGCCATTCATTCAAGTCTTTATTTAGAGAACAAGTGATTATGCTACCTTTGCACCTTTGCACCATCAGGATATGGAGGCCATTGAACCATGTCACTGGGTAGGCAGTGCCTCTAATACTAAATATGCTAGAGGTGATGTTTTTGGTAAACAGGCAGGGTTAAGTTTTGCTGAGTCCCTTTTACTTCTTTTAATCTTTCTTTAATGCTCACATGTGTTGGGTTAACAGTGTGGGGTGAATACCTGATTTATCAATTGGTTGTTCATATTAAATTGCTAACTATCAGTGGATTATCCGATCTGATATAAGCTTGTGCGGGGAGAATAATTTCTTGTTACTTATACTAACAGTATTACTTCTATAAGTTTATAAATTAGTCCAGTGGTGTTTTAGGAGTTATAATTGTAGATTCAAATAAAGGGGATTTATGAGTGTTGAGCTTGAATGCTTTCTTAATTGATGGCTGTTTTTAGGTCAACTATGTTATAGTTTGTCTCATGGCCTATGATCACTTAGTTTTTCAACAACCAGAGATCAGTTTTTATAAGGCCCAATAATAAAACAAAGACTCTCTTCTATAAAAGGGTAATAACTTCTTACTGAAGAAGTCATAACTTTAGTCTGTCTCCTATTGGGGTTTTTTGTAGTCTTGTAAGTATCTTCATCTACCCCCAAAGCTGGAAGTAGGATTCACTGGATCTGCTTGAACCACAACCTGGACCATCTAGGGTTACTTCTTTTGTTTCTGGGCCTCATTCAAATTAGGAAGTTACATTTGTTTCCTAGAGCTGCTGTAACAAATCAGCACAAACTTGAGAGCTTAAAACGACAGAAATATATTTTTTCACAGTTCTAGAGACCAGATGCTTAAAATCAGAGTGTCGGCAGGGTTGATTCCTAGTAGAGGCTCTGAGGGCAAATTCGTTTCATGCATTTCTCTTAGCTTCTGACGGCTGCTAGCAATTCTTGACTTTTATATGCACCACTCCAGTCTCTGCCTCTATCTTCACACTACCGTCCCCTTGGAGTCCCCTTTGTTATAAGGACACCTGTCATTGGATTTAGGGACTCCCCAAAACCCATGATTATCTCATCTCAAGATAATTACATCTACAAAGATTTGTTTCCACATCACATTATATTCATAGGTTCTGAGGTCAAGGCCAATACATAACAGGGAAAAAATAATTTCTTCAATAAGTAATATTGGGAAAATAGAATAACTATGTATAAAATAATGAATTTTAACACTTATCTTACACCATACACAAAAATTAACTCCAAATGGATTAAAGACTTAAATATAAGATGTGGAACCATAAAACTGGAAGAAAACAAAGGGAAAAACTTTTTGATACTGGTCTCAGCTATGATTTCTTTTTGATATGACAACACAAAAATAAGCAAGTGGGGCCACATCAAACTAAAAAGCTTCTGCATAGCAAAGGAAACAAAAACAAATTGAAAAGGCAATCTGGGTTGCAACTGGGATGGAATGGGAGAAAATATTTAGAAACCATACATCTACTAAAGGGTTAATGTGCCACCTATATAAAGAAATCATATAACTCAATAGCAAAAAACTGAATATTACAATTAAAAATGGGCAAAGGATTTGAATAGATATTTTCTCAAAGAAGACATATAGATGGCCAATAGGTATAGGAAAATGTGCTCAACATCACTAATCACCAGGGAAATGCAAATCAAAACCACAATGAGATAACATCTTACACTGTTAGAATAGCTATTATCAAAAAGACAAAAGGTATGTGTTGATGAGAGGTAGAGAAAAGGGTTCCCTTGTACATTGTTGGTGGAAATATTAGTTGGTACAACCATTATAGAAAACACAATGGAGGGACCTCAAAAAATTAAAACTGGAGCTACTATATGACCCGACAATCCCACTTCTGATGATATATCCAAAGAAAATAAAGCCAATATCTCAAAGAGATCTCTTCATGCATAACTCACAATAGCCAAAATATGAAAACAATCTAGGTGTCCATTGACAGATGAGTGCATAAATATAAATAATATTATTCAGCCTTTAAAGAGAAAGAAATCCTTCCATTTATGACAACATGAATGAACCTGAAAGATCTTATGGTAAATGAAATAAATCACAGAGAGAAAAACATTGCATGATCTCACATCTAAGATAATTGCATTCAAAAAAGTCAAATTCATAGAAGCAGAGAGTAAAATGGTGATTAACAGCAGTGGGGGGCATTGCAGAAATGTGCAGAGATGTTGTTCAAAGTCTACAACAGTTTCGGTTGCATAGGATAAATAAATTCTAGAGAGTTAATGCACAGCATGGTGATTAAACTGTATTATATACTTGTATACTTGAAATTTGCTATGAAAGTAGACACACAAAAAGGTTACTTGGTGAAGAGATAAATATGTTAATCATCTTAATTATAATATTTAGTTCACTATGTATATGTGTGTTAAAACATCCTGCTATATACTTAAAAATTTTTTTTTCATTTTAAAGATATGAGGTACAATTCAGGGTTAGGTATATAAATGCTCATTAAACAGGTACATTTATGGATGAGGTGTGGCCCCCCTTCCCCTGGCAGTTTCCCACTACTGTCAATCTTGTCCTCCTGCCTCCCCTGACAGTTTCCCATTACTGCCAATCCATCCCTTTCTTATAGTATTATGATAACTGTTCAAGGTCTGCTTATGATTGAGAACATATGGTACTCAGTTCTTTGTTTCTGTGATATTCAGTGTTATAGACTCTAAGTCCATCCAAGTTGCTGCAAAGTTCATAATTTTGTCCTTCTTTATGACTACATAATATTCCATCATGTATATGTACCACATTTTTTTTTTATCCAGTCCTCTTTTGTGGGTGGCATGATTGGTTTCTTGTATGCTTTTAATACATACAATTTTGATTAAAAAAAAAACCAATTGACATTGTTATATAAAACAAAAGTAAGAAGACCCTGAAAGTTAAAGAAAAAGGAAACCTGAGTAGGGATCTCAGGACCCAAAGAATGACACTATGCTGAGTTCCTTGGATTTTCTCATATATTTCAGGATTGGAGCAGAAAAGTCTGCTAAGTTGGAAACTCCAAGAAGCACAGACAAAAAATAAAATTTAAAAAGGTCCAACAAAAGCCTGTTCTCTCTAGCCAAAGGACTAGAAAAAGGATAGCCTAGCAAGACAGAAAACTACTAGACAATAGCTACTCTACTCCAGCTAAACACCACAGCCCCATTCCATGACCCATCCTGACGACCGCCATGGTCAAATGGAAAACCTGAACTTTACCCTTGCCAGGCTGTAAGGAGATGCCTAACATCTGTCCCATAGTGGTGTCACAGAAGACAGAGTAGAAAACTGAGCATATATTTCATTCCTAAAATGTCCCCTCTTCCTGCAGTGACAGTAGAGACCACACAGAAAGCCTGGATTTCATCTTCCCTGTTGGAGTAATATGAGAGGAGACTTAGTTAAGAGTCAGAACTTGAATCATCCCTCAGTGTTAACAAGGTCACCCTCTCTCTTGTGGTGTCTGTGAAAGTCATCTGATAAGCAGTCTTGAGGCATTCCTACCCCTCTTTGCCAGGGAAGTAGCAGTGGAGCTGGAACTCTACCTTGGCCCACCTGTAATAAGAACATCCCCTGCTTGGACTAGACTCAGCAGGGAACAGGACTTCTACCCACAACTGGAACTCCACTTCTCATGTTGGAGCTGTGTTAGAGGAATCCAGCTAAGACAGAAAATTTAAATAGCACTCAGAGTCTCAAAACATAATAATCAAAATTTCCAGGTTCAATTGAAAATCAGTCATCTTATCAAAGACCAGGACGATATCAAACTAAATGATAAAATATTAATAGATGCCAAGGAAGAAGTGATTAAAACTATTACAATTACCTGATGAAGAATTTAAAGCAGTCATCATAAATTTGCTTCAATGAGCAATTATGAATACAGTTGAATCAAATAAAAAATTAGAAAATATCAGCAATGCTTTAGAAGATATAAATAAATATCAAGTGAAAATTTTTGAGGTGACTATGACAATAGGAAAAAACACAAAACAGATAAAATTACCTCAATGGATGTGTTCAACAGGCTTTTTTTAAAAAGTAAATTTGTGTTTTTATTTCCCTTGGCTCAACAGAATTTTACATCAGTAAAAATATCTTTCAGGAGTGAAAGGGAAATCAAAATACTGCCAGATGAAGAAAAACTAAGATAATTTGTCACCAGATGACCTATCCTAAAAAAATAGCATAGGCTCTCTTCCAAACATTAAAACATAATGAGCCTTCCAAACATTAAAACATAAAAGGAAACTTGGAATATTAGGAAAGAAGAAATGATACAGTAAGTAAAAATATAGATAAATTCAATAGACTTTCTTTTTTCAATTTTAAAAAATTATGTTTGAATGCTGAAGCAAAAATTACAACACTGATGGTGTTCAAAATGTAAGTAAAGACAAAAATTAAGAAAATTATAAGCAGGCAAAAATAGACATAAAAAGAGGTAATGTTTCTATATTTCATTTTAATTGCTAAAATGGTGACATCTGTAGACCATGCTAATATATACATTGTATATATACATGTAATATATATACTGTATATACATATACATACCTATATACACACATGTGCATCATGTATGTGCATACACATACATATATTTTATTTAATTATTTTAATTTTGAAGATGCGGGGTACAATTCAGGGTTAGGTATACAAATGTCCATTATACAGGTACCCTTGTTGATGAAGTGTGCCCCTCCTCCCCTGGAAATTTCCCACTACTGCCAATCCCGCCCCCCTCCCCTGGCAGTTCATATATTTTATTTATGATGCAATATGAAGAACTATCACTCAAAGGACTATACAAAGATACACTCAAAAACATTATAGATAAATCAAAATAAAATTTTAAAAAAGTCTAAGTGACCCGCAGAAAGGCAGAAAAGAAATAAAAAGCAGGGAGAACAATAAACAAATAAAAGGGCAGACAGAAGCTAAACCATGTCAATAATTACATTAAGCCAGGCTCAGTGGCTCAACCTGTAATCCTGTGCCTTTGGAAGGCTGAGGTGAGTGGATTGCCTGAGGCCGAGGGTTCGAGACCCGCCTGGGCAACTTGGCGAGCCCTCATCTCTACAATAAATCAAAAATGAGCTGCGTGGTAGCGCGCGCCTGTAATTCTGTCTACTTGGAAGGCTGAGGCGGAAGGATCGTCGGAGCCCAGTGGGTCGAGGCTGCGGTGGCTGGGAGCGGCCACTGCATTCCAGTCTGGGCGACAGGGTGAAACTCCAACTCAAAAAAAAAAAAAAATAATAATAATAATAATAATAATTACTTTAAATATAATGGCCCTAATAAACTAATTAAAACTCAAAGATTTGCAGAGTGAAATTTAAAATATGACCTGAGAGTATGCTGTTGACAAGAAATTCACTTTAAATGTAATGATATAGGCTGCTTGAAATGAAAAGATGTAAAAAGATATATAATGCAATTAAAAGAAAGTAAGTGTGGTTATATTAATACCAGATAAAATGTACTTTAGAACAAACAAAATTAACACAGAGAGAAAGATACATTATCCAAGGGGAGGTACCCATAAAAAACCTGAAATTTATTTATAAAAAATGTATATTTATTCTTATATGTTTAAACTTCAGTCACCTTCAAAGTACTCTCTCCATTTGATGCAATGCATCTATCAAGATGATTTTTCCACTGCTCAAAACAGTTTTTGAACTCATCAATTTTGATGCCTTTTAGTGCTTCTGCCTTTTTTTGTTTCACCTCTTCCAACTGGTAAAATGTTTCCTTTGAGAACTCTTTTCTAATTCAAAAAAAAGTTGCTTGGGGTAAGATCGAGTGAATAGGGTGAGCGAGGCATAGGGATCATGCTGTTTTTGGTCAGAAACTGCTGAACACTCAGCGTAGTGTGGACAGGTAGGTTCATAAATACACGTCATGAAATGGGCAAACGCCTTTAAACAATCTCAAAAAAAAATCAATCGAGTCAAACATAGCCTCTCACAACAATGCTAGTTGGTACACTGGTACCAATTGGTTCCTAGAACACTTACCTAGCAGGAGAAGCCTATATTACAAGGGGCCTGCCCTCCACACGATAACTCAGTTTTTTGGGGGTGGGGGTGGGAGGGTCTCTCCTTTTATAATGATAAAAGGATTACACAACCAAAAAGAAATAGCAATACTAAATACAAATCTCCAAAATATGTGAAATAAAAGTCCATAGGAATTATTGGTGAAATAGACAAATCTACAAGTATAGTTGGAGATTTCAGCATTCTTGTATTAACAGTTGATGAAATAATTAGATATAAAATCAGCAAGTATATAGAAGAATTTAGCATATAAGCAACACAAAGGATCTACTTGACATTTATAGAGCGCTCCATCCAAAAACAGCAGAATATACATTCTTTTGAATTGCTCATAAAACATATACCAAGTTAGACTATATTCTGGGCCATTAAACAAACCTCAGCAAATTAAAAATAACTGAAATCAGAGAGCGTGTGCTCTGACCACAATAGAATAAAACTAGAAACCATTAACAGAAAGATAACTGGAAACTCTCTAAACACTTAGAAACTAAACACACTTCTAAAAAATACATGAATTAAGGAAAATGTCTCAAAGTGAATTAAAAAAACCTGCATAAAAATGAAAATACTACATATCAAAATGTATAGCACAAAGATAAAATAGTGCTGAGAGACAAATTTACAGCACTAAATGCATACATTAGAAAAGAGAAACAAGTCACAAATTAATAATCTAAGTGCCCACCTAAAAAAATGAAACATGGCCAGGCAGGGTGGCTCATGCTTATAATCCCAGCACTTTGGGATGCCAAGGCTAGAGGACTGTCTGAGCCGAAGGGTTCGAGACCAGTCTGTGCTACTTTGTGTGACCTTGACTCTAAAATAAAATTCAAAAAATTAACTGGGTGTAGTGGTATGTGCCTGTGGCCTGAGCTACTTGGAAGGCTGAAGTGGAAGGATCACCTGAGCTTAGCAGGTTGAAGCTGCAGTGCCTGTGAGCATGCCACTCCATTCCAGTCTCAGTGACAGAATTAAACTCGAACTCAAAAGAGAAAAAAGAAAAGAAAAGGAATAAAGGCACAAAGTAAGCAAAAAAAAAAAAAATTAATTATAATTAAAATAAAAACAGAAATCAATGAAATAAAAATCAGAAAAACAATAGAGAAAAATAAACAAAATACTGACTTTTTAAGATCAATTAAAATTGACAAATCATTAGTAAGACAGATAAAAAGAGAAGATACAAATTACCAATATGAGGAAGGAAACAAGATACCATTACTATTTCTTCTGGCATCAATAGAATAACATGTGAATACTATGAACAACTCTACCCACATAAATTTAATAACATACATAAGATTGACTAATTCCTCAAACAAAACAAACTAACATTACTCACCTATTATGGAACAGATAATTTGAATAGCCCTATAACTGTTAAGAAAATTGGATTCATAATTTTAAAACTTTCAACAAAAAAAGTTTCCTGGCCCAGATTGTTTCACTAAAGAATTTTACCAAGGATTTAAAGTAAAATGAATAGCAATTTTATACAATCTCTTCCAGAAAATAAAAAATCTCTTCCAGAAACCTAACACCTACAAATTTTAACTCAAAATAAATCACAGACTTAAATGTAAAAGTGTAAAACTATTAGAAAACAACATAAAAGAAAATCATCAGTACTTAGGCTTAAGCAAAAAATTCTTGGACTTGACACCTTAAGCATGATCCATAAAATACAAACTTTATAAAATAAACTTCATTAAAATTTAAAATTTTGTTCTGCAAAAGACCTTGTTTGGAAGATAAAGAGAAAAGCTACAGAATGGGAGAAAGTATTTTCATATCACATAACTGACAAGTGACTAGTATCAAAAATATATAAAGAATTCTCAAAACTCAACAGTAGCAAGAATAAATAATCCAATGAGAAAACGGGCAAAAAACATGAAGAAATACTTCATTGAAAAGGACAAACAGTTGACAAAGGAGGTGAACAGATATTTAACCATTAGGAAAATGCAAATTAAAGCCACAATGAGATATCACTACACAATAAGCAGAATGTCTACAGTAAAAAAATTATATCAACACTAAATGCCAGTGAGGATGCAGAGAAACAGAATCACTCAGACACTACTGCTAGAAATGCAAAATGATAATATAGCCTCTCTGGAAACACCTTTTGTCTGTTTCTTTAAAAACCTAAATATGCAACTATCATATGACCCAGAAATTGTACTCATAGGCATTTATTTCAGAGAAATGTCAACTAATGTTGACACAAAAATCTGTACACAAATATTCATAGTGGCTTTATTCATAAAAGCCCCAAACTGGAAAGAACTCAAATGTCCTCCAGCTGAAAAATGATGAAACAATCTGTGCTACATTTACACTAAGAAATATTACTTGGCATCAAAAAGGCATGAATTATTCATGCATCCATCAACCTGAATGAATTTCCAAAAACCTTTATGTGGGGTGAAATAAGTTAATACTAAAACGTTATATACCATGTGAACCAAAACTCCAGAAATGTGAGCCTATTATTCCTTCTTTCTTTATACTGCTCCATAATATCCGAGGCAGCTGCCTTATTCTATCTTCCTTGAAGATTCTATGCCTAACACACATTGTAATGGTAGTGATATCATGGCCCCAACACTAACCCCTCAGTGAGCACTTTTTCCAGGTACCCATATGCAATCATTTAAGTAATTATGTAGTCAATGGAAAATGTTTATTTAATGTGACTTTCAGAATCCTATTTTTAGACCAGGCTCAGTGGCTCACCTGTAATCCCAGCACTTTGGGAGGCCGAGGTGAGTGGATTGCCTGAGCCCGCAGGCTCGAGACCCACCTGGGCAACTTGACAAGACCTCATCTCCACAATAAATAAAAAATTAGCCGGGTGTGGTAGGCGTGCCTGTAGTTCCAGCTACTTGGAAGGCTGAGTCCAAGGATCGC